>NC_092097.1:46703695-46923695 GCF_045679555.1 Salvelinus alpinus
CTGAACTTTTTTTGTTGTTATTTATTTAACTAGACAAGTCAGTTAAGAACAAATTCTTATTTACAATGACGGCCTACACCGGCCAAACCCGGACGACGCTGGGCCAATTGTGCACCCAATTATTGGGACTCCCAATTACGGCCGGTTGTGATACAGCCTGGATTCGAACCAGGGTCAGTAGTGACGCCTCAAGCACAGAGATGTAGTGCCTTAGACCCGAGTGGCGCATAACAAAGGCTTGCCATAACAAAGGGGTTGAATAGTTATTGACTCTAGACAGCTTTAAAAAAAAATATTAAATTTGTAAATTCTAAAAACATAACTCCACTTTGATATTATGGGGTATTGTGTGTAGATCAGCGACACAACATCAAATGGAATCCATTTTAAATTCAAGCTGTAACAACAAAATGTGGGGAAAATGTGAATACTTTCTGAAGGCACTTGTATATACTGAGTAGTAAGCTTCAATGTAACAAAAACATATGGCCAATCCGAGTCAGCTAGTGTTGAAAGAGTACAAGGCTGGCACTACACTTCCCTTTAGGGTGTGTCTCACAGTGCTACGTGATAGCCATCGACTGCACTCTGGCCTCAATTGAACTGTGGTTCAATGGTCACACTGAAGGTTCCAAAGGGGACATGAAAGGCCCGGCTAATCCAGGACCACTGAGCTTCCACCTTTACAGTGTCCCAGCCTGGGTTTGAAGTCCAGGACCCCTCCGTATCTCATCATTATATCTTCTCTCCAACACACACACACACACACACACACCATCAATAAAGGGTGTGTGTGTGTGTGTGTGTGCGCATGTAACCATGACGAGAGAGATAGTTTCAGGATGAAATTAACTGATGGAAGCCTATTAATGACGTAACATTAATCGAGAATAAATGTAAAATATATGTAGAGTAATTGATTCAGAATACATTACCATTCCAGACATACAAACCAACATAAATGACTTGCTGTGATGGTATATTAAATAAAGAATGTACATCAAATCCGTTTAGACATTGGTTGCCCCCAAATAGCATCCTATTCTCTATAGTGCAAAGTAGTGCACTACAGAGAATAGGGTGCCATTTGGGATGCATTCTTTTTCTTTAGAATCAGATATACAGTACATGTATCCGGGATTCAGTTTTGAGTTGTGCAGACAGGTGACCTTTTCACAATCAGTTTTGAAATGTAACACATAACTCAAGTAACACAAGTCTGTGATGGAGACACTTCAGAGTCAAAATCAACAAAGAAATCAATCGAGGGCTTTTACTAAGCTCCCTATATCAGGAACACAGTCTCTATTGAAGATTTAATTAGTCCTTTACCATTGGTGAGAATGAGTTGAGGGACACACGTCTGTGTAGTGGATAGCGAAGTGCATCACTACTGCATCGCTACTGTACCATTGGCTCTTCTGCGTCATTGGTATTTACAGCGTTTCTTGAGTACGGTGTGTTGAAATGCAGAGGGCTGTGAGTTAGGGGTTGTGAATTTCCACTTCATGTTCAATTGAGTGTGGATTTCTCTCCCCTGAAAATACAGTGATATCCTGAGCGATGTAGTCTCTCATGGACAGACACACGTATCATAAATGGTAGCAGCGCCTGTCGACAGACTGTGGAATGGGACAACCAACAATAAACCTTGTTCCGGAACTCAATTTTTCATCACGATTTCGCATCTTTGGAATTTCGGAAGGGGAGGGAGCATTCGGCCCATAGACTTGCCCAAAACTCGTTTGTATATTTTCCAACAGTTTACCCCACAGAACTTAAATCGAGCATCTGACGCAATATTTCAGTTCTGGGTGTCCAAGATTATGATAGATGCATTGATGACAAATGCTCAGATTTTCCTCAACAAGATCTGTAGACTTGGAAGGCAGATGGAAGAGTTCCTGTTCAGATCCCAAGTGGAGACCTGTGTGGTCCAGTGGTCAGTGTAGCTGAATCTGGAACATGCATGGACCAAAGTCAGCATGGGTTTGAATCCAGCCCACTGAAACTTCACCTTCCATCTTTCCTCTATTGTGCCATCTGTTCAATAAAACAACCAAAAATACAAATCCTGACTTGCAAAACAAGGCAACGCACACATTGCCAAATTGAATTTGTGCTGCTGCAACGTGTAAAGGGAAATTTAAAAGAAAGTCAACTTCATATTGATCACCTCGAGCAACATGTTTGTATTTCTATGTTTTGTAGTAAAAAATATAGATGAAGATATTATTATTTGACTCTGCTGGTCATTTATGAACATTTGAACATCTTGGCCATGTTCTGTTATAATCTCCACCCGGCACAGCCAGAAGAGGACTGGCCACCCCTCATAGCCTGGTTCCTCTCTAGGTTTCATCCTAGGTTTTGGCCTTTCTAGGGAGTTTTTCCTAGCCACCATGCTTTTACACTTGCATTGCTTGCTGTTTGGGGTATTAGGCTGGGTTTCTGTACAGCACTCTGAGAGATCAGCTGATGTAAGAAGGGCTATATAAATAAATGTGATTTTCTACAAAATCGGTCATCATCATGTGATTTTAACCAATTATGAGGAGGTATTGCCTACTAATTGGTTGACGAAGTAATTGGAAATACTTATCTTACTCAAAACAATAGAAACATTGAATTTTCACATATGTTGATTTTGGGGTGGTGCTGGAAATGATGAATATGAAGTTGAACAGCGGAATGTCCATTTAAAATATACACTGCTCAAAAAAATAAAGGGAACACTTAAACAACACAATGTAACTCCAAGTCAATCACACTTCTGTGAAATCAAACTGTCCACTTAGGAAGCAACACTGATTGACAATAAATTTCACATGCTGTTGTGCAAATGGAATAGACAACAGGTGGAAATTATAGGCAATTAGCAAGACACCCCCAATAAAGGAGTTGTTCTGCAGGTGGTGACCACAGACCACTTCTCAGTTCCTATGCTTCCTGGCTAATGTTTTGGTCACTTTTGAATGCTGGCGGTGCTTTCACTCTAGTGGTAGCATGAGACGGAGTCTACAACCCACACAAGTGGCTCAGGTAGTGCAGCTCATCCAGGATGGCACATCAATGCGAGCTGTGGCAAGAAGGTTTGCTGTGTCTGTCAGCGTAGTGTCCAGAGCATGGAGGCGCTACCAGGAGACAGGCCAGTACATCAGGAGACGTAGAGGATGCCGTAGGAGGGCAACAACCCAGCAGCAGGACCGCTACCTCCGCCTTTGTGCAAGGAGGAGCAGGTGGAGCACTGCCAGAGCCCTGCAAAATGACCTCCAGCAGGCCACAAATGTGCATGTGTCTGCTCAAACGGTCAGAAACAGACTCCATGAGGGTGGTATGAGGGCGCGACGTCCACAGGTGGGGGTTGTGCTTACAGCCCAACACCGTGCAGGACGTTTGGCATTTGCCAGAGAACACCAAGATTGGCAAATTCGCCACTGGCGCCCTGTGCTCTTCACAGATGAAAGCAGGTTCACACTGAGCACATGAGCACATGTGACAGACGTGACAGAGTCTGGAGATGCCGTGGAGAACGTTCTGCTGCCTGCAACATCCTCCAGCATGACCGGTTTGGCGGTGGGTCAGTCATGGTGTGGGGTGGCATTTCTTTGGGGGGCCGCACAACCCTCCATGTGCTCGCCAGAGGTAGCCTGACTGCCATTATGTAACGAGATGAGATCCTCAGACCCCTTGTGAGACCATATGCTGGTGCGGTTGGCCCTGGGTTCCTCCTAATGCAAGACAATGTTAGACCTCATGTGGCTGGAGTGTGTCAGCAGTTCCTGCAAGAGGAAGGCATTGATGCTATGGACTGGCCCGCCCATTCCCCAGACCTGAATCCAATTGAGCACATCTGGGACATCATGTCTCGCTCCATCCACCAACGCCACGTTGCACCACAGACTGTCCAGGAGTTGGTGGATGCTTTAGTCCAGGTCTGGGAGGAGATCCCTCAGGAGACCATCCGCCACCTCATCAGGAGCATGCCCAGGCGTTGTAGGGAGGTCATACAGAAACGTGGAGGCCACACACACTACTGAGCCTCATTTTGACTTGTTTTAAGGACATTACATCAAAGTTGGATCAGCCTGTAGTGTGGTTTTCCACTTTAATTTTGAGTGTGACTCCAAATCCAGACCTCCATGGGTTGATAAATTTGATTTCCATTGATCATTTTTGTGTGATTTTGTTGTCAGCACATTCAACTATGTACATTCATTCATTCAGATCTAGGATGTGTTATTTTAGTGTTCCCTTTATTTTTTTGAGCAGTGTATAAGGCTCCTCAATTGCTTGGAGGAGCATATACGCTGACACCTGTACACCTGACACTACTACTCCACATGCGTCAGTCGTGTGTGTGTGTGTGTGTGTGTGTGTCATTTGGAGTGGAGAGCAAAGGAGTTGTCAAGTCAATCAGGCAAGGTCATGTAATTAAGAGATGAGTTGAGTGTTGAACCTTAAGCCAACACTTGCCATATCACGCTGTGTACTTGACTACCCTGGTGGCTAGACTGACGGTAATTACCCAGAGTTGCATGATCACTGAAGATAAGATAGATACATTTTGTGTAGTTCCATGTGTTCCATGGTGGTATCTGGAGCTCCTTCAGCAGTTCTATTTTAAGAACACTTGGAACAGTAGAATGTCATGTGTATGTTATACAGGTCATGCAGATGATGTCCTGACATCATGTTATAAGCTTTGCATATTAACTTGTAAGTGCTTACAAGAAAGGCTTTGCAACCCTTGTAAAGAAGCATCACATACCAGGGTCTGATTTGGAGAAGGTGTCCATGTCCAGCAGGTTCCTGTTTGAATGAAAGAGAGATAAACAAGATAAAAATCTGAGAATAACACTAGCCTGAGTGCCAGATCTGTTCGTGTTGTCTTGCCAGCTCCATTGCTGTGTGACAATGACAGTATGGAGTGGGCAACTCCAACTCGGACTTGCACCATACATGGACAACACAATGAATTTCATAAGTATAAATTACTTCAACTAAGTTATTTGTTAAATTAAAAAAACACAATTGAATCTCCCACTCCTGTTTGAGACGTGTAACAGCCGGTATAGAGAGTGCTGCCATATTAAAGGGAAGACCAGGATAAGAGGGAAGGCAATGGGGGATATAAAACCTCTCTAGGGATGGGATCTTCTTGGGGCTTTACATTCAGAGGGAGGTGTGTCTGTGTGTGTGTCAGGCTGGTAAGGTGTAGCTTGTAGCTGCTGGCAGATGAAGAAACAGGTATTGGGGTATTTGCTCATATGCTTCGTTTCAGACACCAGATTAGCTGGTCATGGGGTACTGGCTGGACACACCAGACTAGCTGGACACGGGGTACTGGCTGGACACACCAGACTAGCTGGACACGGGGTACTGGCTGGACACACCAGACTAGCTGGACAAGGGGTACTGGCTAGACACACCAGACTGCCTGGACACACCAGACTAGCTGGACACAGGGTACTGGCTAGACACACCAGACTGGCTGGACACACCAGACTAGCTGGTCAAGGGGTACTGGCTGGACACACCAGACTAGCTGGTCAAGGGGTACTGGCTAGACACACCAGACTAGCTGGTCAAGGGGTACTGGCTAGACACACCAGACTAGCTGGACACGGGGTACTGGCTGGACACACGACTAGCTGGACACTGGGTACTGGCTGGACACACCAGACTAGGTGGTCAAGGGGTACTGACTGGACACACCAGACTGGCTGGACATGGGGTACTGGCTGGACACAGGGTACTGGCTGGACACACCAGACTGGCTGGTCAAGGGGTACTGGCTGGACACACCAGACTAGCTGGTCAAGGGGTACTAGCTGGACACAGGGTACTGGCTGGACACACCAGACTGGCTGGACACAGGGTACTGGCTGGACACACCAGACTGGCTGGACACGGGGTACTGGCTGGACACACCAGACGGGCTGGACACAGGGTACTGGCTAGACACAACAGACAAGCTGGACACGGGGTACTGGCTAGACACACCAGACTAGCTGGACACGGGATACTGGCTAGACACACCAGACTAGCTGGACACGGGATACTGGCTGGACACACCAGACTAGCTGGACACGGGATACTGGCTGGACACACCAGACTAGCTGGACACGGGATACTGGCTGGACACACCAGACTAGCTGGACACGGGATACTGGCTGGACACACCAGACTAGCTGGACACGGGATACTGGCTGGACACACCAGACTGGCTAGACACAGGGTACTGGCTGGACACACCAGACTAGCTGGTCAAGGGGTACTGGCTGGACACACCAGACTAGCTGGTCAAGGGGTACTGGCAGGACACACCAGACTGGCTGGACACACCAGACTGGCTGGACACAGGGTACTGGCTGGACACACCAGACTAGCTGGCCAAGGGGTACTGGCAGGACACACCAGACTAGCTGGTCAAGGGGTACTGGCAGGACACACCAGACTAGCTGGTCAAGGGGTACTGGCAGGACACACCAGACTAGCTGGTCAAGGGGTACTGGCAGGACACACCAGACTAGCTGGTCAAAGGGTACTGGCAGGACACACCAGACTAGCTGGTCAAGGGGTACTGGCAGGACACACCAGACTAGCTGGACAAGGGGTACTGGCAGGACACACCAGACTAGCTGGTCAAGGGGTACTGGCAGGACACACCAGACTAGCTGGTCAAGGGGTACTGGCAGGACACACCAGACTAGCTGGTCAAGGGGTACTGGCAGGACACACCAGACTAGCTGGACAAGGGGTACTGGCAGGACACACCAGACTAGCTGGTCAAGGGGTACTGGCTGGACACACCAGACTAGCTGGTCAAGGGGTACTGGCAGGACACACCAGACTAGCTGGTCAAGGGGTACTGGCAGGACACACCAGACTAGCTGGACAAGGGGTACTGGCAGGACACACCAGACTAGCTGGTCAAGGGGTACTGGCAGGACACACCAGACTAGCTGGTCAAGGGGTACTGGCAGGACACACCAGACTAGCTGGTCAAGGGGTATTGGCTGGACACACCAGACTAGCTGGTCAAGGGGTACTGGCAGGACACACCAGACTAGCTGGTCAAGGGGTATTGGCTGGACACACCAGACTAGCTGGTCAAGGGGTATTGGCTGGACACACCAGACTAGCTGGTCAAGGGGTACTGGCAGGACACACCAGACTAGCTGGTCAAGGGGTACTGGCAGGACACACCAGACTAGCTGGTCAAGGGGTACTGGCAGGACACACCAGACTAGCTGGTCAAGGGGTATTGGCTGGACACACCAGACTAGCTGGTCAAGGGGTACTGGCAGGACACACCAGACTAGCTGGTCAAGGGGTATTGGCTGGACACACCAGACTAGCTGGTCAAGGGGTATTGGCTGGACACACCAGACTAGCTGGTCAAGGGGTACTGGCAGGACACACCAGACTAGCTGGTCAAGGGGTACTGGCAGGACACACCAGACTAGCTGGTCAAGGGGTACTGGCAGGACACACCAGACTAGCTGGTCAAGGGGTATTGGCTGGACACACCAGACTAGCTGGTCAAGGGGTACTGGCAGGACACACCAGACTAGCTGGTCAAGGGGTACTGGCAGGACACACCAGACTAGCTGGTCAAGGGGTACTGGCAGGACACACCAGACTAGCTGGTCAAGGGGTACTGGCAGGACACACCAGACTAGCTGGTCAAGGGGTACTGGCAGGACACACCAGACTAGCTGGTCAAGGGGTACTGGCAGGACACACCAGACTAGCTGGTCAAGGGGTACTGGCAGGACACACCAGACTAGCTGGTCAAGGGGTATTGGCTGGACACACCAGACTAGCTGGTCAAGGGGTACTGGCAGGACACACCAGACTAGCTGGTCAAGGGGTACTGGCAGGACACACCAGACTAGCTGGTCAAGGGGTACTGGCAGGACACACCAGACTAGCTGGTCAAGGGGTACTGGCAGGACACACCAGACTAGCTGGTCAAGGGGTACTGGCAGGACACACCAGACTAGCTGGTCAAGGGGTACTGGCAGGACACACCAGACTAGCTGGTCAAGGGGTACTGGCAGGACACACCAGACTAGCTGGTCAAGGGGTACTGGCAGGACACACCAGACTAGCTGGTCAAGGGGTACTGGCAGGACACACCAGACTAGCTGGTCAAGGGGTATTGGCTGGACACACCAGACTAGCTGGTCAAGGGGTACTGACAGGACACACCAGACTAGCTGGTCAAGGGGTACTGGCAGGACACACCAGACTAGCTGGTCAAGGGGTACTGGCAGGACACACCAGACTAGCTGGTCAAGGGGTACTGGCAGGACACACCAGACTAGCTGGTCAAGGGGTATTGGCTGGACACACCAGACTAGCTGGTCAAGGGGTACTGGCAGGACACACCAGACTAACTGGTCAAGGGGTACTGGCAGGACACACCAGACTAGCTGGTCAAGGGGTACTGGCTGGACACACCAGACTAGCTGGTCAAGGGGTACTGGCAGGACACACCAGACTAGCTGGTCAAGGGGTACTGGCTGGACAGTGGACCTCCAAGTCCTTTCCTTTCCTGACTTCAGTTTGGTATAGCCTCTGGTGATCTGCTTTCAGTTCAATGGCCAAAATGCTTTTGTCTTGTTTTCCTTTTCAGCCTTCCACAGCATGTGATAAATGTACAGTTTGAGTTTAAGGACGCATGCCAAAATTAAAATGCTTATTTAATCATTACAAATCAATAACACATTTGCAATAAGCCCCAATGATAAACTCCCAATTCCTCTGACCAGATCTAATTTGTCTAAAATGCTCGTATTTTGTAGTGTTCACCGTGATGAGCTCAGCAGGTCTGGATCGGCCATGTTATTTTGAGAATGACTACCTCTCCTCCATGTCTTGTCTCTTCCTTCATCGTTTTTGTCCCAATAGGGACATGAGGAGAACATCCAATCGGAGCGCTCTCCTGCTGTGATTGACATTCTCGGACAGCGCCAGCCCATCCCCAGCTCCATGTTGACCTACTCGTTATCTTGTGTTAAATCAAGTCATTAAATCACCACCGAGGTCACTTCAACAGCACACTATGAGGAAAAAGCTTCATATCCCGATGCCCTTACCAGGACTCGAACCCGGGTCCAGCGTCTGTCAAGCCAACACCTTAACCATTACGCCAAGAGGTCCAACGTGTCCTCACGCTTCTCTATACAAGTCCCTTACATGTACACACCGCTCCAATTGCTTCACAGGCACCATTCCATTTCTGACACCAATGTGGTGAATTTGGTGGGTATTCCCGACCAGGACTCAAACCAGGGTCCAGCGACTGTCAGGCCAACACCTTAACTGTTACGCCAAGAGGTCTGAAACTCTTGACAAGGTCACTAGGTGTTAGGTTACGGTTTCTACAATAGCAACATAGATATAGCTACACGCTCAGTTGGTAAGAGTGTGATGCTAAAAACTTTACGTTCAGGTAATACTTGCCCGAAAAGTTGAGTAAACAAAAAAAAGGCAGTGGATGGAATCAGTTACTAAATAATAATTAGTTGAATCAACTAGATTTTTGTGTTGTTTCAATGTTAAACTTATACCTTCCTCAATATTATAGCTATGAATGCCAATAAGGTCATAGATTTTTTTAAATATATTATTACAGGTAAATGTAAGGGTCACGCATCTTTCAAGGCTCACAAGTTCAGGCTGCTTTAGTGGGGTAATCACGTTGACGGGTATCTTTCAAACAAGAGTGATGAAATAAATTGGTGGAAGAGCCAGTCCTATTAGATGTTGCAATGTCTTCTCAGACCAGACCAAGGTTGAAACTCTGAGGTGGAAAGACATCAGTCAACAAATATTAGGCTGACATACCTGTTTTTGTTTAAAGGGAGAACACAAGCCATCACTGCTCTGAAGAGAGGAAAGAGTTTTTCTCCATGTAATGGGGTCAGAACTGAGAAGAGAGACACTACATGTATGGTTGTGATTGATGTTTTGTTGTGTGCATGACATCAATAGTACAAAACTAGAACATAATAATAGGATTTCACCAAATATAAAACATAATTTATTTTACATAATACCTAATCCTTGTTAGATATAAATCTGGCATACAGGCATTCAGTTACTGTTCCATTGAAAGTTAGGTCCCTTGTTTTAAACATTCTAAGCGAGTGTGGTATGATCGTCGGTGCCAGGCAAGCAGGTTACAGTATCTCAGAAACGGCCGCCCTCGTGGGCTTTTCAAGCACGATAGTGTCTAGAGTTAACAGAGAAAGGTGCAACAAACAAAAAGAACATCCAGTCAGTGGCAGTCCTGTGGGCAAAGGAGAATGGCAAGAATCGTGCAAGCTAACAGGCGGGCCACAATCGGCGCTGTACAACAGTAGTGTGCAGAACGGCATCTCGGAACGCACAACTCGTCTGTCCTTGTCACGGATGGGCTATTGCAGAAGACGACCACACCGGGTTCCACTCCTATCAGGTAAAAACAAGAAGAAGCGGCTCCAATGGGCATGCGGTCACCAACACTGGACAATTGAGGACGCCGACGAATCCCGGTTCCTGTGGCGTCATGCTAATGGCAGAGTCAGTATTTGGCGTAAGATGCATGAGTCCATGGCCTGGTGTCAACGATACAAGCTGGTGGCAGTGGTATGGGGAATGTTTTCCTGGCACGGGTTTTGTCCCTTGATACCAATTGAGGAACGTTTCCATCCCCGGAATAATTCAGTCTGTTCTGGAGGCAAAGAAGGGGTTCAACCCATAACTAGATGGGTGTACCTAATAAACTGGCAACGGAGTGTGTGTATGTATCTCACATCTGTTGCTTTGTGGTAATGATTTTAGGGACAGTATAGGATGAATCAACAATTGTTTTCTTGCCGAGGAGTAAAATGTAATTTTGTAATGTCAGTCCTGGTTATATGTAGGAATCTCTTGTTGGAAGTGCCTACATTATTATTTATATTATTTGTTAATTAAATAAATGAAGTTATGCAAGAATTTGTAATATATACAGTACCAGTCAAAAGTTTGGACACACCCATTCATTCAATGGTTTTTCTTTACTTTTACTATTTTCTACATTGTAGAATAATAGTGAAGACATCCAAGCTATGTAATAACACATATGGAATCATGTAGTAATCAAAAAAGTGCTGAAAGTTGAAAGTGTTTTTATACCTCAATGGACTGTAAAGGAAATAACCCTACAAACTATCCCCCTCGTGCACTTAAGGAAAACACAAATATCATGGATATATTAGAACTAGTGGATATATGGAGGCTTAAATATAAACATGGCAGAGGCTCAATTAAGCTAGTCATCTTGACTACTTTTAGGTCATTCTCTCTGGCACCAAAAGATTAAAAAATAAAAAGTGTTGATAGGGGACAGAATGCGGTCAGACCATTAAATAATTGGCAAATACATTACTCTTACAGAATTTCCACGTGGGCAAGGTTTTTGGAAATGTAATCACTGCCTATTGGATGGCAAGAAGGGGTGTCCTGACCCCTCCTTTCAAAGCCTCCAGTATTTATGCTGCAATAGTTTGTGTTGGGGGGCTTGGGTGAGTCTGTTATATCTGGAATATTTCTCCTGTCTTATCCATGTATTGTGTGAATTTAAGTATGCTGTCTCTAATTCTCTCTTTATTTCTCTCTTTCTCTCAGAGGACCTGAGCCCTAGGACCATGCCTCAGGACTGCCTGGCCTGATGACTCCTTGCTGTCCCCAGTCCACCTGGTCATGCTGCTGCTCCAGTTTCAACTGTTCTGCCTGCGGCTATGGAACCCTGACCTGTTCACCGGACGTGCTACCTTTCCCAGACCTGCTGTTTTCAACTCTCTAGAGACACCAGTAGCGGTAGAGATACTCTGAATGATCGGCTATGAAAAGCCAACTGACATTTACTCCTGAGGTGCTGACCTGTTGCACCCTCTACAACCCCTGTGATTATTATTATTTGACCCTGCTGGTCATCTATGAACATTTGAACATCTTGGCCATGTTCTGTTATAATCTCCACCCGGCACAGCCAGAAGAGGACTGGCCACCCCTCATAGCCTGGTTCCTCTCTAGGTTTCATCCTAGGTTTTGGCCTTTCTAGGGAGTTTTTCCTAGCCACCATGCTTTTACACTTGCATTGCTTGCTGTTTGGGGTTTTAGGCTGGGTTTCTGTACAGCACGTTGTGACATCAGCTGATGTAAGAAGAGCTTTATAAATACATTTGATTGATTGATGATTGTTTATAAATTCTTCTGTCTTGGTTAAAATCAGATTTATTCCGATATAACATAAGCACAGCAGATCCCCTTATTGTATGGGACACTTTTAAAATGTGCCTTTAGAGGCCATGCAATACTCATCTTTAAAACCGAAGTACTTCAGGTCAAAATACTTCCTATTAACAAAGGAAAATAGAGGGACTAACAGTATAGATAGAAAGAAAAAAGAAACTGTACCAGAAAGGCACCAAATAAGTTAGAAAAAAACAAAAATAACTTGATTTAAGAAAGATCAAGTGTAATATGTTATAAAAAATAAAGCAAACTGGATGGAATATGAAAATGAAAATGCACCAAATTATATTTTAATCTTCAACATAGAAATGCTACCAAAAATAATTTACTGAAACTTCATCCATGATTCACCAAACAATATTTTGAAAAGAGGAAACAAAGTACTTTAAGCATATGTTTTAGTTTCAGTCTCCTCCATCTCCACTAACCGAAGTTAATTACGGATTTTTTTTCTATGAATAATATCAAATTAACAGCTGTACAGAAAGACTCATGTGGAGGACAAGTTACAGAGAAGGAATTTATTGATGCATTTAAAGCCTTTAAGTCCAGGAAAACTTCAGGGCTGGATGGCATACCAGTTGAGATATCAAATATTTGTTAATGTACTCAGAGGACCGTTATTAGCATGTTTTAACCACTCCTGTCACGTTCTGACCATAGTTCTTGTGTGTTTTACTTGTTTTAGTGTTGGTCAGGACGTGAGCTGGGTGGGCATTCTATGTTGTGTGTCTAGTTTGTCTGTTTCTATGTTTGGCCTAATATGGTTCTCAATCAGAGGCAGGTGTTTTGTGTTGTCTCTGATTGGGAATCATATTTAGGTGGCTTGTTTTGTGTTGGGGTTTGTGGGTGGTTGTTTCCTGTCTTTGTGTTCGTTCGGTTTGCCACGTTTGTTATTTTTGTATTTTGTAAGTGTTCACGTTATCGTCTGTCATTAAATCATGTTGAGCACTAACTACGCTGCGTCTTGGTCCGATCCCTGCTACACCTCCTCTTCAGACGAAGAGGAGGAAGGCTGCCGTTACAACTCCTAAAAAATTGCAGACTATCCAATACTCAAGGAGGTCTGATTTCACTATTACTGAAACAGGAACCAAGTGGTAAATTTAAAATATCTAGTCCATTTTAAAAATTGGAGGCCCCTTTCAGTGTTGTGCATATATTTAAAAAAGGTTTTGTTGGATATTATTAATCGTAATCAGAGGTTTTTTATATGGGCGATACATTGGAGATAATATAAGATAATACTGGAAAAAAATAGAACACTATGAAAAATCTGGGAAACCAGGCCTGGTATTCATAGCTGACTTTGAAAAGGCTTTTGATACAACTGGAAGTTATACATAAATGCCTGTAATATTTCCATTTTGGAGAATCTCTTATACAATGGCTTACAGTTATGTATAGTAACCCTAGGTGTAAAGTAAATAATGGCCACTTCTCAGAAAGTATTAAGATGTCAAGAGGAGTAAAACAAGGTTGTCCACTGTCAGCATATCTATTTATTATGTCCATTGAAATGCTAGCTGTTAAAACCAGATCCAACAATAATATCAAGCGGATAGAAATCCAGGGCTTAAAAACAAAGTTGTCATTGTACGCTGATGATTCATGCTTTCTTTTTAATCCATATTTTGGATCCTTCCATAGCCTCAGAGGATCTAGAAAATGTTTCTAACCTCTCTGGATTACAACCGAATTATTGGATCACAAACAAATACAACTTTTACATTACTCTGTAGTTTACCAATAAAATGGTCCGACAGTGAAGTAGACATACTAGGTATTCATATCCCGAAAAAGAGAAATTGTCACTACAATACATTTTTATAGAAAGTTAGCAAAAATAGATAAGATCTTGCTACCATGGATAGGAAAATACCTGTCTATTTGTGGTAAAATCACCTGATTAACTCTTTAGTCATATCCCAGTTTACCCATTTGCTTATGGCCCTGCCTATTTATACAATGAATATGAATTTGGAGGGCAGAATTTATTAAATATTACAGCATTAGACCTCTCACTAACGGCTGCAGTCATACAAAAGCTATACTTAAATCCAAACTGGTTTTCTAGCAGATTAGTAAGAATGTGTCACCCGTGTTCAAGAATGGTCTTTCTTTTCCTTTATTCAGATTACAACCTCTTACTTTTGGTTATTTGAAAATGAAATAATCTCCAAAATATAGCCATTTTTAAAACAAACCATAGAAAGTTGGTTGAAATTTCAGTTTAATCCACCAGAAAAGACAGAAGAAATATTACGACAAATATGGTTCAACTCAAATACTAATTGTTAGAAAATATATATTTTGGGAAAAAATGATTTAAAACTGTATAATCTTGGTAAATTGTATCATAACAATGACTGGTGGTGTTGTCACACATGGAAATGTCTGCTTTATCCAAAATTATAACCAACTAATTGCAGCATTTCTGCTAAAAGGGAAGACTGGAAGGGGGCGAAGAGAAGGGAACTGGTCTGTCGCCCCACATTAAAGACAGAAACTGGCTAAAGAAAATGGTGATACATAAAAAGTATACCAGTTTCATTTAAGGACCAAAAAAGTGACAGCTGTGGCATACAGGTTGCAAAATAGTTGGGAATAGATTTTTTTATGTACCCATTCCATGGCACATGGTTTATGAACTGTTACACAAAATGACGCCGGATTCAAAACTTAAGAGTTTTTCAATTTAAATGATTATAGAAAATTCTTGCAACCAAAAGAATTTTATATATAAAAATATGTTGACACCCCTTCAAATGATTGGATTTGGTTATTTCAGCCACACCCATTGCTGACGCGTGTATTAAATTGAGCACACAACCATGCAATCTTTCAACGTGGCACTGTCATAGGATGCCACCTTTCCAACAAGTCAGTTCATTAAATTTCTGCCCTGCTAGAACCGGCACAGTCAACTGTAAGTGCTGTCATTGTGAAGTGGAAATGTCTAGGAGCAACAACGGTTCAGTCGCGAAGTGGTAGGCCACACAAGCTCACAGAACGGTAACACTGAGTGCTGAAGCGCGTAAAAATAGTTGGTCCTCAATTGCAACAATCACTACCGAGTTCCAAACTGCCTGTGGAAGCAACGTCAGCACAGTAACTGTTCATCGGGAGCTTCATGAAATGGGTGTCCATGGCTGAGCAGTCGCACACAAGCCTAAGAACACCATGTGCAATGCCTAGCGTCGCCTGGAGTGGTGTAAAGCTCGCCGCCACTCTGGAGCAGTGGAAACGTGTTCTCTGGAGTGATGAATCACGCTTTCCCATCTGGCAGTCCGACAGACAAATCTGGGTTTGGCAGAATCCAGGAGAATGCTACCTGCCCCAATGCATAGTGGCAACTGTAAAGTTTGGTGGAGTAATTGTCTGGAGCTGTTTTTCATGTTTTGGGCTAGGCCACTTCCAGTGAAGGGGAATCTTAATGCTACAGCATTCTAGATGATTCTGTGCTTCCAAATTTGTGGCAAAAGTTTGGGGAAGGCCCTTTACTGTTTCAGCATGACAATGCCCCCGTGAACAAAGCGAGGTCCATACAGAAATGGTTTGTCGGGATCAGTGTGGAAGAACTTGCCTGGCCTGCACAAAGCCCTGACCTCAACCCCATCCAACACCTTTGGGTTGAATTGGAACGCCAACTGCGAGCCAGGCCTAATCGCCATCAGTGCCCGACCTCACTAATGCTCATTGCTGAATGGAAGCAAGTCCCCACAGCAATGTTCAGACATCTAGTCGAAAGCCTTCCTAGAAGAATGGAGGCTGTTATAGCAGCAAAGGGGGGGACAAACTCAACCTTAATGCCCATGATTTTGTGATGAAGTTTTCAATGAGCAAGTGTCCACAAACTTTAGGTCATGTAGTGTATATGAGACGGAATCATTAAATCACTTTTTTTTTTTATACTGCCCATATGTAGCTTGTTTTTGGTTGCAGGTTCAGGAATGGCTGAAGAATTACCTGGAGGTAACTATGCAAATAGCACTGCTGGTTAATTGGGGGGGGAAAAGGAAAGATAACTCATCTAAAATATACTGTGTCTGTAAAACATATATAGTATGTATAAACTGGGAGTAGAAGCCTAAGTATTGTAGTCCATTCGTTTACTCCAATTAGGGGAGGGATGGTAGAGTTACGGGGAAAAAATAAAGAAGGAAAACATATACACAAAATATATATTTACCCCAAAAATTGATGGGGGATTGGAAATGATGCGGATAATTAAATGGATAGAAGCCACAATCTATCTGCAATATTAAAGCTGATCTACCCCCTAAAAAATATTGAATTAACTGGCCAGACTATGGCCTGTTTGTTTTGATTATTCATGTATTTTCCTGAGTTTGGCTGTCAAGACCCTGTGGGTCTCTATGCGCCAAGTACTCTCTCATATTCACAGCTGATGCCCAGTTGCCATGGAGTGTGTTTCAGGGGGGAATTCACCCAACCCCATTCTGTCAGTGTCAGGCAGCGAAGACAATCCCCCCTTGCCACCACCCGTCACCCTCTAGACCAGCCCTGTCTGTTCCATGGGCCGAGGTAGGCTGAAAATGCTAAACTCGACAAGTTATTTACATTTGTCACCCAAACAAGTTTGTTTAAAGGATGTTACTTTTGTAGGCTATTTCATTTCAATCTACACTTGCAGCCGAAGATGTAGCCTACTCTAATCTACATTTTTTTAAACTGTTTTCAACTGGCAGGTAGCCTGGCGGGTAGGAGCATTGGGCCAGTAAACGAAAGGTTGTTGGATCGAATCCCCGAGCTGACAAGGTAAAAATCTGTCGTCTGTCTCTCTGTTCCCCGGGCGTCATTTACGTGGATGTCAATTAAGATAGCCTCCCGCACCTCTCTGATTCAGAGAGATTGGGTTAAATGTTGAAGACAGATTTCAGTTGAATGCATTCAGCTGTACAACTGACTAGGTACAATTGAAGTCAGAAGTTTACATAAACTGAGTTTAAATGTATTTGGCTAAGTTGTTTCACAATTCCTGACATTTAATCCTAGTAAAAATTCCGTCTTAGGTCAGTTAGGATCACCACTTTATTTTAAGAATGTGAAATGTCAGAATAATGGAAGAGAGAATGATTTATTTCAACTTTTATTTATTTCATCACATTCCCAGTGGGTCAGACGTTTACATACACTCAATTAGTATTTGGTAGCATTGCCTTTAAATTGTTTAACTTGGGTCAAACGTTTTGGGTAGCTTTCCACAAGCTTCCCACAATAAGTTGGGTGAATTTTGGCCCATTCGTCCTGACAGAGCTGGTGTAACTGAGTGATGTTTGTAGGCCTCCTTGCTCGCACACGCTTTTTCAGTTCTGCCAACTATTTTTCTATAGGATTGAGAACAGGGCTTTGTGATGGCCACTCCAATACCTTGACATTGTTGTCCTTAAGCCATTTTGCCACAACTTTGGAAGTATGCTTGGGGTCATTGTCCATTTGGAAGACCCATTTGCGACCAAGCTTTAACTTCCTGACTGATGCCTTGAGATGTTGCTTCTATATATCCACATCATTTTCTTTCCTCGTGATGCCATCTATTTTGTGAAGCACACCAGTCCCTCCTGCAGCAAAGAACCCCCACCACATGATGCTGCCACCCACTGTCACGTTCCTGACCTATTTATGTTAGTTTGTTGTATGTGTTAGTTGGTCAGGACGTGAGTTTGGGTGGGCATTCTATGTTGTCTGTTTCTATGTTGGTTTAAGGGTTGCCTGGTATGGCTCTCAATTAGAGGCAGGTGTTTGGCGTTCCTCTAATTGAGAGTCATATTTAGGTAGGTTGTTTCACAGTGTTCGTTGTGGGTGGTTGTCTTCCGTGTCTGTATGTTATTTCGTACCACACGGGACTGTTTCGGTGTGTATGTAGTCTGTTCCTGTTCGTGCGTTCTTCGTGTCTATGTAAGTTCTCATGTTTAGGTCAGTCTACGTCGTTTGTTATTTTGTATCATTTCAAGTGTAGTTCGTGTTCGTTTTTCGTCTTGTCATTAAATTCATTATGTATTCACAACCCGCTGCACCTTGGTTCAATCCCTGCTCCTCCTCTTCGGATGAAGAGGAGGAGGACAGCCGTTACACCCACGTGCTTCACGGTTGGGAGGGTGTTCTTCGGCTTGCAAGCCCCCCCCCCCCCCCTTTTTCCTCCAAACATAACAATGGTCATTATGGCCAAACAGTTCTATTTTTGTTTCATCAGACCAGAGGACATTTCTCCAAAAAGTATGATCTTTGTCCCCATGTGCAATTGCAAACAGTAGTCTGGCTTTTTTATGGCGGTTTTGGAGCAGTGGCTTCTTCCTTGCTGAGCGGCCTTTCAGGTTATGTCGATATAGGACTCGTTTTACTGTGGATATAGATACTTTTGTACCTGCTTCCTCCAGCATCTTCACAAGGTCTTTTGGTGTTGTTCTGGGATTGATTTGCACTTTTCGCATCAAAGTACGTTCATCTCTAGGAGACAGAACGTGTCTCCTTCCGGAGCGGTATGACGGCTGCGTTGTCCCATGGTTTTTATACTTGTGTGCTATTGTTTGTACAGATGAACGTGGTACCTTCAGGCATTTGGAAATTGCTCCCAAGGATGAACCAGACTTGTGGAGGTCTACAATTATTTTCTGAGGTCTTGGCTGATTTCTTTTGATTTCCCCATGATGTCAAACAGAGACACTGAGGCTGAAGGTAGGCCTTGAAATACATCCACAGGTACACCTCCAATTGACTCAAATGATGTCAATTAGCGTATCAGAAGCTTCTAAAGCCATAACATCATTTTCAGGAATTTTCCAAGCTGTTTAAAGGCACAGTCAACTTAGTGTATGCAAACATTTGACCCACTAGAATTGTGATACAGTGAATTATAAGTGAAATAATCTGTCTGTAAACAATTGTTGGAAAAATTACTTGTGTCGTGCACAAAGTAGATGTCCTAACCGACTTGCCGAAACTATAGTTTGTTAACAAGAAATTTGTGGAGTGGTTGAAAAACGAGTTTTAATGACTCCAACCTAAGTGTATGTAAACTTCTGACATCAACTGTATTTCCCTTTAAGTGTCTGAAGAGACGTCATGACGTAATGCGATTGTATTTAAAATTTATGTTTAGCCTATGATTGTGATTTAACCAACATCTAACTGGAAAAATATAGCTGTGTAAAATACATATATACATTGCTTTCATTATTTACTGCTCTATTTTTCCAGTTAGACGTTGGTTAAATCACAATCATAGGCTAAACATTAATTTTAAATACAATCCCACTTGTCTTGTTTGTTTTTTATAAGTAGGCCTAAGTAACAACTAAATAAGGACTAAGGTGCACCAAGCTCAGTGCTCCAACAGGCTTTAAGACAACTAGGCTGTATAGGGCCTACTTGTGTTTACCAGGTCAAACACTATGAATCAAGGCATTGGTTAGGACTCAATCTCGATTCCAGTGGTCATCTTGGACATGCAAAGTTTCACTGTGAAAATAAGTGATGAAGTGCGCACGGCACTCCTGACCTCAATAAAATGTGAGCACCCACTCCTTCCTCTCACACACCCCGTCTAACGGATTTGAATGTGACATGAACATGGACGGTGGCGTATTAATATCCATAACCTATCCATGTGATCTGTGAGTTCGCCCGTTGGAGCTCTCTCGAAGCCACTCAGAATAAAAACCGTTATGTTGCTCTACCCCCACGTAGCTCTACACCCACTGTTAATGCAAATTCCTTGCAAGCGTCCGAGTTTTGCGCAGAGATACAAAGACACTTATAGAGCTAAAATGTTTTGAAATTACGACTATTAGCCAAGAGATGTTTGAGGAAAGTACTAATTACCTGCAAAAGATAGATTCACAAACATCTCCGTGCCAAATAAGATACAGGCTACAGCACTCATTCCCGTTGATAGTCTATCACCCTACAACATTATCAACAGCGTATATATAATATGTTTTATTCAATAATGACTATTGGATACGTTGTGATTATACTCGACTTACCTGCACGAGACTGTAAGTTCAATTTTCGTCGCAGGTACCGTGGAGTTGAGCGGGTCGAAATCCCCAATTGTGGCCATGGTCAGGCTTTAGATCAGTTCCTCTTCAATGTGAACTTCTCAGCGATGTTCAGCCACTACTCTTGGCCGATATTTTTGTTTGAAAATATCTTCCCTTCACCTGGAAAAAAGAGACAAAGGCAACAAATAGCTGCGTTTGTTGACAAACGTCTTCAGAGTTGAGCGCGAGGTGCATACCTGTGGGTGAGACAGGTTGGGCAGCGCTCGAGACATTCCATGCATGGTGCGGTGGTGGAGGAGCGCGACAGAACGTAGTGCGCGTCACTGGAAAGCACTGACGGGTCCTTCGCTCCATATTTCTGTTTAGCCATCGGCAGGTGGAGGCAGAGACTGTCAGAAGTTGTTGGCAGCAGAATGTTGGATTTCAAGTTAATGCGGCATTAAAGTGTGAGCACTATGAAGCTCAACTGTGTATTTGTTTTCTTTTTAAAGAAGATAGTAAATAGGGGGGTGTGGTTAGGAACTGATAAGTAATCACGAATGTGTGATATTGTCCCACTATAAGTCACCAGTGGAGCTTCACAGTTAGGACAAAAGAGGAGGAGGGGGGGTGGACCACCATAGAACATTTTTAAATAATAAATAAACATTTAAAAAGTGTTGGCTTGCCACATAGGCTGCTGTCACCAAATGATCAGAACCATATAATTAGATATAATGAATTATATCATTCCTTATAGACTAATCATAATGAATTATATGATATCTGTGATTAAAACACTGGGTTTGCAGAGAATGTGAAAATCAGAACAGCCAGCAGAGCCAATCTATAGCCAGTGGCCTGTTTCTCTGCACATCTTTTAAAGTCTAAAATATAGCACCAATGATTCAGGGTAGAAATGATTGTACATACAAACAAACCTTTGTTTCTTCTTTATTCATAATTACCACCTGCAGATCAATTCACCTTTCTCAATGTAGCCTCACTGGCGACAATTAAAGAGCAACTTAAAAACGAACAAACATGATAAAAGAAAAACACGTCAATCTATTGACACAGACAATATAAGTAAAATGAGTGTGCAATGAAGCATTTCAGTAAAATCAAGAGGGGTACCAAAAAAAAACATACTAAAAGTACTACATTAAACTAGTTTTAACAATCACTTGAGGTGCTTGTGTAATTCTAAAAGGTAAGTGCCCAGTGTGAAGTGAGTGGTATGGATCAACTGTAAACGATCTAGGGGCTCTAGGGCTGGCGGGCTGCCTATAGCCACCATCAGGGATCTATAGGAATAGAACCAAGTGCCACCAATGTATCCTACCATGGACATATTCAATATTTCTTTGGTATGATAAATCATATCAGAGTTGATTACTACAGGATGTGATGGTAGTAAAATAATTTAAATCATCATAAATAAATAAAAAGTAAACATCTCCCAAATTAAGGTGGGAGGAAGGACCAATGGCACAGTGGTTTCCTTTTGATTTTAAAGGATTGGACAAGTGAAAGCAACCAGGTAAGCTTCCAATGAAGTCTGGGTTTGGACGGTGTAGGCCGTCATTGTAAATATGAATTTGTTCTTAACCGACTTTCCTAGTTAAATAAAGGTTCAATAAAAAATAAAAAACACTTTTGAAGATTGAATGAGACAGAGAATGGACAATTGAGGTATACCCAGATGTACAATATTGCATCAGTCCGCACACTGGTTGACAAGTGAGTACTCTAGAAAAGGTAACATCTCGCACCAATATCCTTACATCTTAACACTACCCCCTTAACAGCTCTATGTCATACTGATTGACAGAAAGATCTCATCCCAACAGACTTACAGAATACTCTTCATTATGATAAATTGCCATTGACAAATGTGATTGAACAAAGACTGAATAAATATTAATCATTTTGCATTCAAGTGATTGATAGAGGGGAAAAGCCACTAGATTGCAGTTTGCGGTTCCACTGACCGAAACTACTTATGCGCTTTAAATCATAGTAGCTAGCGCGTATTTGTTTCGTTGTGGATTCTGAAAAAGTATTTTAATTAAAAAACAACTCAAGCCGTATAAGAATCTCTTCCACTGTTCCAGGTGAAGACACAAAAAAAGGTCCTGAGGTACGGTACTGTACAGCAGCTGTCAAAACAATTTGGCGTCGCAATCAAGCTAAACAAATCCCAGTAAGTGCTGCCTAAGGCTGCACTCACGTCTTGTCGAAAACTCGGGACCTTTAAGTTAAACTGAATGTAAATAATTTGCGTTGAGCTTCATATTGGTTGATTCTGATACTTCAAGTGGAAAAGCCAAGTATCATCTTTCTACAACGAATAAGCAAGTCGTACATTTCAGAGTCTCCGACATGACGTGAACGAGGCATTAAACTATTCTCTCTCAACGCAATGACGCCACAACACTGCCATTGGACCACATAATCGCTACCTGCCTAATGGTCGCTTTCCAGGCCGACTACATTGCAGTAATGCTGCAACTAATAGTTGCGTGCCACGTCATCGATTTAGCAGTCGGGCATCCGATTTTCTTAATCATATGACGTGGTTAGATATGTTAAACACCTATCCAGTCGTGATGTGAACTGGTAGGCAACAGCAACGTAGGTGGCCTGTAACGTGGCCAAAGTCTCATCTTCCTGATCTGAAAGGCTTGTTTCGGATCTCAAAGAGGAACTGAGAACATGGAGAGGATAGGATAGATAGGGAGAGATGTTCCAGTCCACTGGCTCATGCAGCAATAAGAGAGTTTTTACTAGGCCATTAATGAAGCGTTCAAGTGCTATAAGTTATCGGAATCTTCTAGTTCCGTGTTGGACATTTCAATTGAAAGACCCTCCAAGTCGCAATTACAAGTGGGGAACTGAGTTGAGATGTTTCACCACGGACTAAGCTTTTACCTTTTCAACCAAAAGATGGCAACAAATCCATGTTTTGACTATTACAACCTTGTCAATATGGCTAATGTAGCTAGTCTGACAATATTGTCAATGTTAAGCAAACTAGCTGAATTTATTATTAACAATGTTAGGGCCTCTTTATACTACACTACTTTGAGGACAAACTAGGTTCAGAAGAGATACTTGTGTAGTGTAACGAGACGGATCTAGATTCAAAACTTTTAAAGAGATGTCTCCCACACTACCTCCGGGGGCTTAAGTCACAAAGAGAGGTCACGTTCCAGGCTGACTGCATTGCATTCATGCTGCTCGCACTGACCAATGGTTCTCTGCTATGTCTTTGACTGCACAGTCAGGTTTCAGATTGCTAGATCTGATGCAGTAAGATGATATGTTTAACACCTATCCAGGTGTTGCGAGCCGACTGCAATGTAGTCGGTCTGGAACGCAGCCACAAAGTACATAAAACGATAACAAAGGATGATAGCAGGGTGGCTCGGAGCCATCAGGTCGCACAACTGAGAGAAAAAAAGTTGAGAGATGCAGTGACTGAGCATACGAATAGCTGTCAGAAGTGGGCTCAAATATAAACCTTGTGAAGGACTTTTAAAGAACTTTCAACGCAGCCAACTAATAGGTCTGGCTTCTGGTATGTGGTCTGAAGCCCAGATAATGATGGTGTAACCTGGATCTGTTCACGCCACAACCGTAGGAGTCAGCATGACAGCACAAACAGGTCTGGGACCAGTCTAATGATGGTGTGTATGTGCACATAGACATACTGAAGACCGTGTGAAAATGTTTTGTATGGAGACAACGCAACATTTCTTTGTTTAAATGTCTGCACATAAAAGTGACTTAACAGACCTTAAAAAGTCAAATTATTAAAAACGAGTAACCAATTCAAAAATAGGCTGATAGGATTTAATATGTTGAATCCTACAGAATTAAGCTACATCCAGCTTGATATGACTTTTCTATGACAAATTTGGTTCTAAAAAGAAACAGCATGTTTCTATTGCCCTGACACACTTAGCTAGTGCTGTTTGTATGACAACCACAGTACTCACTACAATTACATGGCTAACGCTTCCTTTTGATTCGGCACTGAATAGCAGCTTCTGATTCAACACTGAATAGCAGCTTCTGATTCAACACTGAATAGCAGCTTCTGATTCAACACTGAATAGCAGCTTCTGATTCAACACTGAATAGCAGCTTCTGATTCAACACTGAATAGCAGCTTCTGATTCAACACTGAATAGCAGCTTCTGATTCAACACTGAATAGCAGCTTCTGATTCAACACTGAATAGCAGCTTCTGATTCAACACTGAAAAGCAGCTTCTGATTCAACACTGAATAGCAGCTTCTGATTCAACACTGAAAAGCAGCTTCTGATTCAACACTGAAAAGCAGCTTCTGATTCAACACTGAATAGCAGCTTCTGATTCAACACTGAAAAGCAGCTTCTGATTCAACACTGAATAGCAGCTTCTGATTCAACAGTGAATAGCAGATTTCTTGAGTGTTCGTTCACTAAAGAGAAGTGTGGAGTCCTCGATTTAGGACAGATCGGCACGTTAAATCCAAAATAATTACTTTAAAAACAGAAAAGAAATAACTCCACATAATATGCTTTGAATGTAGTAACAAGACAATTTTACTCTGACCACACTCATAGCACCGAATCCCTAAGAAAAATGCTCCATACGTTAAAGTACAATGGTCATCTGTCTCTTATTGATAGTGTGGCTGACATTGCCATCCCCCCGAGACACTCCCTGAATCGACAAAAAAATGTGTGGCAAACAAAAAAGGAATAACTCCAGAGAGAACGTAGGAAATGCATGAATAATTTTTTTTTTTAATTTAAAGGAGAAATTAAAGAACAAAATAAACCCAGGGTATGTAACGTTTGAGATGTATATATATATAAAAAATATATAACAAATATAAAAGGACGCTTCAACCCCTGAATAGAGAAGTTTGGCACTTTTTATTTTTATTAGAGTCCATACGATATGTATCTTCCCTCGATGGAGATGAATGCGGATTGTGGACCGCAATTCAATAGGACGGGATTTAGTGGGAGGGAGGGGGGGCGGGGGTGTCAGGGCCCATATTCACAAAGAGCCTCACAGTAGGAGTGCTGATCTAGAATCAGGCCTTCCTGTCCATATGATCTAACAGGAAAAACTGATCCTATATCAGCATTCCTACTCTGAGACACTTTATGAATACAATGATTATGGGCCCAGAGTTCACATTTGGGGTGGGGAGACCTGACCCTAGATCAGACGATGCTGTTGGTGCCCCGGAGGCCCACGCCACGGGCAAACTGCTCCAGGAGGCCTGAGATGGCACCGGAGGGGCTGGGCGCGCTGGACTTGAGGCCCACGGTGGAGCTGTAGGCAGCCAGGAACAACTCCCTCACCGTCTCCAGACGAGCCTGACGCTCCGAGGGGGACGGGCAACTGGGAGAGCGAGAGACAGGGAGAGTAAAGAGGGATGAGAGAGGGAGAGAAGAGAGGGGCAGGGTGGAGTGAGAGATAGGAGAAGACAGTAAACAAGTTGGAGAGGAGAGTGAATTTAAGGAAGCGATGAGGAGAGAGAAAAAGGGCAGGAAACGGGCGAGAGAAGAGGGAGAAGGGCACAAGAAGAGAGGAATAAGAAGAGAAGCGAGAACCCATCTTTTAGTTCTGAAAGAGGGACACAGTGTACATGGAAATTCACAATCAGAGACCGCATGCTGTCTGGCTGGCTGTCTCTCCTCGTCCTTCTCTCTCTCTCCCCTCGTTCTCCCTTCAAATCAAGATGGATAGATGTTATTTGTCTATGCCGCCTGCGAGCGTTGTTCGTGACACTCAATTTATCAGCCAGATCAAGTTGAAATGGAAATGTGTCCCCCCTTTGGAAAGAGAAGGAGTCTGGAAAACGAAGAGACAGACGGAAAATAAACTCCCTCCCTCTTCCCTTCCAGTTGTACTTATTCCTCCGGGACGAAGAATGATGAGGAAAAAATACTTCCAGTTCCCTTGTCTGAAAAGTACACGAGCACAAATGTGCACACTGCTCAGACTATCAGTGTGTACAGTGTTTATGGAGACGGTCTAAACAGTCTGCTGAACACTGTTGTGCATGTGTACACACACACACCCTGCCCAACACACTCTTTTTGTGCTTTGTGACTTAAAACACACACCATCTAACCCTGCAGGTGTGTGCCACACACACAAACACAGCAGAGGGCCAGCCCCTCACTGAGCCCTGTACCTCTGCCTCCTCTCTCACATAGGAACAGAACAGGTACAGTAGGAGGAGGTGAATAAATAAGGAAGAAAGGGGGGACGAGAAGAGATAGAGAGGAGCGCTATTCCGGAGAATTAGAGATGTGCATGGCTGCATCATTCTGCTGAAGTGTACACTTCCCCTCGTGGATTTAAAAGGAATGCACTGGTGTGAGGAATTCGGTGGAAACTCCCTTCAGCTATGCACCAATCCAATGCTTTTAAACATACCGGGGGAAGTGAGCGACTGCACACACTGTTGGGAGAAGGGGTGAGAATCGGAACGTGATCTGAGGCTGCGTCCCAAAGGACACCCTATTCCCTATATAGTGCACTACTTTAGACCATATATAGTGCACTACTTTAGACCCTATTCCCTATATAGTGCACTACTTTAGACCCTATTCCCTATATAGTGCACTACTTTAGACCTGAGCCCTAACCCTGGCTATATAGGGGACCGGTGCCATTTGGGGACGCAACCCGTAGACTCACATGCGTCCGCTGGGCCCCTCGTCCTGGAAGATAAAGGGGAGGGGAAAGTCGTTGGTGGCAGTGGGGATTGGCAGGAACTGTCCGCGGTCGTGGATGGAGCCGCAGCCTGACACGATCTGCCAGCTGCCGTAGTCCGTGGAGAGGGAGGAGCCTGAGCGGGCGTACTCTGCCGCCAGCCTGGCCACAGTAGAAAGATAAGAGGTGGGGAGAGAAGGGGGAAGGAGGGAGAGGAGAGAGACGGTGGGGGTGAGAGAGTAGAGAGTGGGGGGGGCATGAGGAGAGAGTAGAGACAGGAGGATGGGGAGAGAGGGAGTGGTGAGAGGGAGGATGGGGGAGAGGGAGAAGAAGGACAGAGGGGAAGAAGGAGAAACAAACAGAGTGGAAGTAAAAGGAAACGTGAAAGAGGGAGGGAAAAATAAGGAAATGAAATGGGGAGAGAGGAGAGAGAGTGTCCAGGGGTCATGGGCAAGTTGCGAGGGTCTCAGTTAAAGGGCAATGAGCTGTGAGGTCAGTGGTGGGGCGTCATGGCTCAGGGCTGTGACCTCCGTGGCAAAAGTTAATGGTCAAATGCAACTCTAGATTTGCTTTAATGGACAACACTCAATTAAATTCAACCCAATAGAACGTTATTTATCCCCTCAAGAATTAACAAGGCAAGTCAACATGCACAGAAAAACGTCACATGGACATTACACATACTGAATACACTAATGTTAGTGGAAAAATTGGAGTTTGAATCAAATACCAAAGCACACACCTTCCATTTTCATGCAAATTGAGTAAGAGGAGCTGCACTAATACACCGGTGAGACACACACACACACACACACACACACACACACACACACACACACACACACACACACACACACACACACACACACACACACACACACACACACACACACACACACACACACACACACACACACACACACACACACACACACACACACACACGTAAGTATCCAGATCTCCTCTTTACAAAGCAAGGTATTATTAAGCAGCACTGAGAGATCAACTGCCACGCATGCACTACTGAAAAGCTAGAATACAGGTCTGCTCTGTCACTCCATTAGAAAACACTGCCTCACCACAATGTCTCATGGACATGTGTGCCTCGGGCCTGAGCGTCTGGCCTGGGACAACCCCCTTTTTCCCTCTGCAGATCGTCATACACTTGGGTTAGATTTTAAAATGTAACATGCAGTTATTCATTCACCTTTCATGCAGTTGCAGTCAATCCATTTACAAAGACAGGCAGACAGACAGGTAGCTAAAACATGGCATCCCTCTCATCATTGTGGTTGGAGCCCATAAACTGACGGACTGTGCTTGAGGTTGGTCTAGCAATTAACGCTGTCTGAAGCACATACAGTTGAAGTCAGAAGTTTACATACACTTAGGTTGGAGTCATTACAAATAGTTTTTCAACCACTCCACAAATTTCTTGTTAACAAACTATAGTTTTGGAAAATCGGTTAGGACATCTACTTTGTGCATGACAAGCAATTTTTCCAATTACAGACAGATTATTTCACTGTATCACAATTCCAGTGGGTCAGAAGTTTACATACACTAAGTTGATGGTGCCTTTAAACAGCTTGGAAAATTCCAGAAAATTATGTCACGGCTTTAGAAGCTTCTGAAAAGCTAATTGACCTCATTTGAGTCAATTGGAGGTGTACCTGTGGATATATTTCAAGGCCTACCTTCAAACTCAGTGCCTCTTTGCTTGACATTATGGGAAAAGCACAACAACAAAAAATCAGTCAAGACCTCAGAAAAAAATTGTAGACCACCACAAGTCTGGTTCATCCTTGGGAGCAATTTCCAAACGCCTGAAGGTACCATGTTCATCTGTACAAACAATAGCACGCAAATATAAAAACCATGGGACCACGCAGCCGTCATACCGCTCAGGAAGGAGACACGTTCTGTCTCCTAGAGATGAACGTACTTTGGTGCGAAAAGTGCAATCAATCCCAGAACAACAGCAAAGGACCTTGTGAAGATGCTGGAGGAAACAGGTACAAAAGTATCTATATCCACATTAGGAAACAGGAGGAAAAAGGGGAAGGCTTGCAAACCGAAGAACACCATCCCAACTGTGAAGCACGGGGGGTGGCAGCATCATGTCGTGGGGGTGCTTTGCTGCAGGAGGTACTGGTGCAATTCACAAAATAGATGGCATCATGAGGAAAGAAAATTATGTGGACATATTGAAGCAAAATCTCAAGGCATCAGTCAGGAAGTTAAAGCTTGGTCACAAAATGGGTCTTCCAAATGGACAATGACCCCAAGCATACTTCCAAAGTTGTGGCAAAATGGCTTAAGGACAACAAAGTCAAGGTATTGGAGTGGCCATCACAAAGCCCTGACCTCAATCCTATAGAAAATCGTGGGCAGAACTGAAAAAGCATGTGCAATCAAGGAGGCCTACAAACATCACTCAGTTACACCAGCTCTGTTAGAAGGAATGGGCCAAAATTCACCCAACTTATTGTGGGAAGCTTGTGGAAAGCTACCCGAAACATTTGACCAAAGTTAAACAATTTAAAGGCAATGCTACCAAATACTAATTGAGTGTATGTAAACGTCTGACCCACTGGGAATGTGATGAAAGAAATAAAAGTGGAAATAAATAATTCTCTCTACTATTATTCTGACATTTCACATTGTTAAAATAAAGTGGTGATCCTAACTGACCTAAGACAGGGAATTTTTAAATGAGTTTAAATGTATTTGGCTAAGGTGTATGTAAACTTCCGACTTCAACTGTATACACAGAATCCCGGCCCCATGCTGCACCTCTATTTCTGTTTCCACACTCATTTCATACCATCGCCTTCTGAATAGACTGAAAATAAATCTTTCAAAAAAAACTACGACTGACTTCTAAGTGAAGGCTTACCTTCTCCCGGGCACAGACATAGGACTGCTGCCGGCGTGCGTAAAACCCGGCTCTGATTGGTTGGAGGTGGACGAGCTGGAGGACTTGGCTTCTTGACTGAGGGGGTGGGCCAGCCGCTCCTGCAGGGGGTTGGGCCGGTTCCACAGCACCGTCTGTGGGGACGAGTTGTGTCCCTTCCTCCTGGGAGGCCATAGAAAAGGAGAGTTAGGTTTGACGTTATCTTACCCTTCATTTGGTATTACTTTTAGGCAAGTTGGCTGAGAACACATTCTCTCCATAGAAGTTAGAACCATACTGAATTTGATGGAAGGAAGACTTGTCAACATGACACAACATACAGAGCAGGGCAGAAACAAAGCGTCTGCTAACTAAATGATTTTATTAAGATAATTATTTTTATACTAATGTTTCGGGTCACACCAATAGACAGACGGAGAGGGGGAGGAGAACTCACCAGCTGGAGGCTGCCAGGGGCTGGCCGGAAAACAGGTCCACGGCGTCGTTGGTGAGGCAAGTGGCTCCACCCACGTCCTCCGTGATCAGAGAGAAGTCACTGCTCAGACTGGTCACGCTGCCCCGGTCCCTGGACTCTGCACCAATCACACGGGAGACACGGGTTTAGCGGACAGGCCATCAGACCAATCACAGAGGAGAGACTAGTTGTAGGGGAGGTACTAATTAAAAATACACTGGAAGTTGCCAATTGTGACATTTTGGCAGGAATGTTGTCTGTATGTTGGTTCATGTATACGTTTGATATTTAAGAATTTTGTGTCTCATGAAACCACAACAATTCTTAGTCAAACAATACATGCCTTTTGCCAGAGATATGGACAATAGTTCTGTCGTTTTAGGGGATCCCATTTGGCTCGGGGAATCATAACATGACATCTAATGGTCAGAGACGTCATAGTAGGTGACAGCTTGTAGTCAAACCCAGCCTCAATAGTTAACATGGAGACAAACAGGTCTGTGAACGCAAAAGTTGATATCAACAAACATAATAATTATGAAATGAGGTGGGTGGAGGCTGCGTTCACAAACTGGACATCTGGTGAATTGTTGCCAGTAGCTGTAAATGCAGCTCCGTTCAAAGCTCTGTGTATCATGTCGAGGGGACAAGACATAAAAGCTCATCATGTTAAATCAGAAATGTAGCACAGTGGGAATTCATACCATGGCTTTTCTAAAGTTTCTTCACAATAGCACCACTGTACAAACCTCTATCCTCATGTAACATATAATAATGAACTATCTAAAGTTCTCATTATTATGGCATACCATCCTCATTAGCAGCGATACTAATTATTCTACCACACGTCTTGTGCTCTTTATAAGACACATCACTGCACTCTATACTGCTCTGTAAACTGGTCATCTCTGTATACCCGTCGCAAGACCCACTGGTTGATGCTTATTTATAAAAAAACGAATAAAAAAAAACTCTTAGGTTTCACTCCCCCCTATCTGAGATATCTACTGCAGCTCTCATCCTCCACCTGTTCTGCCAGTCACATTCTGTTAAAGGTCTCCAAAGCACACACATCCCTGGGTCACTCGTCTTTTCAGTTCGCTGCAGCTAGCGACTGGAACGAGCTGCAACAAACACTCAAACATCTCTTCATTCAAAGACTCAATCATGGACACTCTTACTGACAGTTGTGGCTGCTTTGCGTGATGTATTGTTGTCTCTACCTTCTTGCCCTTTGTGCCATGTTTTATGCTGCAACCATGTTGTGTTGCTACCACGCTGTGTTGTCATGTGTTGCTGCCTTGCTAAGTTGTTGTCTTAGGTCTCTCTTTATGTAGTGTTCTCTCTTGTCGGGATGTGTGTTTTGTCCTATATTTGTATTTTTTATTTAAATCCCAGGCCCCTGTCCCCGAGGCCTTTTGCCTTTTGGTAGGCCGTCATTGTAAATAAGAATTTTCCTAGTTACATTTTTAAAAAGTAAAAAAGAAAACATGTAGGTACTGTGACGTCATAAAATATTATGTAAGGGATAATCAACGAGGGGCTAAGTTCTATGGAACATAATGTCTGACGTGGAAGGTGTGTGCTACGACGCACTAGCGAAGAGCGTGAATTATCTCCCTATAATGCACAGCAATATTCAATGGCTATGAATATCATTCTTACATGTTCTATGTTTGAGCTGCTTTTGAAAGCAAAATATGAATTAAAATATTATTGCCATTGTTTAATTAGATTTTCGTTGCAAGCTAAGAGGACTGATGGTTTGGATAGCTAAGCTAGCAAGTCAGTCAGTTTGGTTACCAAGGCAACTACTGTAGCTATCTAGTAAACTTAATAGCTACTTCAGTGCATTTCTATCGCAAATGAACACATTTTCTAGCGACAAATGTGTTTAAATTATAGTCATTGCATAAGCGGGATAATGAACTTGGGGCTCTATGTGTTCTCTGGAAAATAATGCAACTCTGTGGAAGGTTAGTCGTTGCACACACCTTTCACATCATGCATTATTTTCCATAGAATACATAGCCCCTTGTTAATTATCCCTTTCATATAACAGGGATTTTCTGCCATTGAAATCCTTGCAAGGGTCGCCTAACTGTTTTTTCAGGTCGCCTAAGTCCAAACTGTAAAACTAAATTATAATATGGTATGGAAAAACGTTTTCAGTGTCAAATGTAATGATTAAAACCAGATATAAAATACGTAGAAAAGATAATGGACCTATATATTTTTTATAGTATAATCTTTGAGAACTAATAATCACCAAAATAAAAAAGTTAGACACTCAGGGAGAATTGAAAATTCCCCAAAACAATTAATTTAGCAGTTTATATTTTGTTATTATGTTTGAGCAAAATAACACAGGATTAGCCATGGCAAAATGCATAAAATTGCATGAAATAAGCTTTAAAAATGCAAAAACAAATGGGCCCAACACCTAAGCCCCCTTTTGATCCAGAAAATAAACTTTTGCAAATCGAGAGCTTGGGACTACAAGGTTCAATCTGCAAAAATATGATTGAGATAACTGGCTTTTAAGTTCCGAACCCTCATTGGTTTGAATGGTGTCAATCCTTTTTTATTGTATTTTTTTTCTAACAACATAAATTGTGGTATTTAGAGTACTACTTGGCTAGAGAACATTGAACAGAACAAGGCTACGTCAATAGCTCAATTTTGACAAAAACACTGATAGAACCTTAGTCCCAAGCTCTCAAAATGTCTCCAGGGAAACAACTTACTCAACTGGCAGAGGTCGTCCACTGTGAAATCAGTGTCTTTGAAATGAGAGTTTTTCCTTCTGTGGAAACTGGAGAGAAAAAGGGATGCTGAAACAATACACACACACACACACAGAGAGACAGAGAGAGGAGAGAGAGAGAAAAAGAAGAAAAAAAAGAGCGAAGGAGGGAGGGAAGGAGAGAAAAAGTGAAAGAGAGAGCCAGTGAGAGATCAAAAGAACACAGAGAGGAGGAAAAAATAAAAAATAAAAATCTGTTTTGTCACAGTGGGAATCCGACCATGAAATAACAGCATTATTGCCCAGAGTGGCTGTATGTACACTTACAACTCTCTTGTTGAAACATTTAAAAGAGTGGCTTAAGGGCATTGTATACTGAGTGTACAGACTGAATGACAATGTATGCATCCCCAAAATGGCAACCTATTCCCTATATAGTGCACCACTTTTGACCCGGGCCAATAATGCTCTGGTAATGCTAGTGCACTATATAAGGACTAGGGTTTCCATTTCAGAGATGGACAATGTTTTATAAAAGTGCATTTACATTTCAAACGTCTCTGTTGTTCTGTGACATTTCACTCACCTCGGTTTCTTCATGGCAGAGAACTTCTCTGAGACAATGTGCTTCAAAAAATTGAAGCAAAAAAAGAAAATCTGCCAGGAGGAATAGGAGTTTAGTGTTGGAGATTCATTAAATACGTGACAAAACACTGCCCCCTAGTTTTGAAAAACATCCCCAAACACCTCACTTTAGTTGAAAATTGGAACATACTTAGTGAATAGTTACAGTAGTCTAGTATATCACTTTCATAAAATGTATTAGACAAAGCTGTACTCTTCTCTTTACAAGCCATTCAATCTACTTTGGTGCAGTAAATTCCTAAAAACTAATTCAAGAGGTTGGCAACAGTGTTTGAACTTGGGGGCAAGAACCATATTAACTAAATAGAGAAATGTATAATCAATGTTTTAATATTCCACACACACGCCATTGCATTGATATTGTGTTAGAGTACCACTGACCTCCTCTCCTTTGCTGAGGCGATCAGGTAGCATATGACTGTAGGAAACACAGACCAGATCGGTGACAATGATCGCCGAATCCGTCCAAAAAATCTAGCTAAGAACCCTTTACTACATATGATTATGAGCCACCATCCCCAACCAACCTATTTAACTCCTTCATACTTTCTCAATTCCTTTTCCTTTCTATTCAGTGTACAGTTTTCTCCATGCTCCTGGTAACAATGTAGGTGTGCCAGTTATACTTTTACAATTGATATACTTATTTGATCAAACAGTATAAATCTTAAGACCAAAGTGAAGATGGAGACTGCAAAGCAAAAAGAAGAGGATACAGTTTAGAACTCATTGTTTACAAAAGTATACCAATAACCAATTGACCCATCATCCCTCCTATCATCTCTGACCTCCGGCTTTGAACCCGAATCAGTCAAGTTACCTTTCACATTTAAAAGTTAAAACAAACAAATGAACCAACTCTCAATGGGAGTTTAAAGTAAGACTCAGCGAGATGACGTTGCCACGAGCAGCACTGCAGATATTGCGATGGGTACGATGCAAGACTTTGCTCTCACACAGTCACACTAAGTCTTTGTGCATGTGCACGGGTACGCTTCACGCTGCAGAAAGGTTTAGCCTTGTGCTTCAACACTCTTAGTTGTTGCGGAAAATGACCCACTATGCCGTTTACTTCTTGCATCTAAATCATATCGCTGAGTCTACCTTTAAGTGATGGAGAGATTACACAAATCAATACAGACCACCACATCATCAACCCGACAGTTGAAAAAAATGCCCAATTATGATGGATCGTAGGAAGGAAGAATGGAAGATGTGTGTGTGTGTGTGTGTGTACTATTCTTGGTCGGTCCCATCCCTCCTCCTTGAAAGCAGTCCCAGGAGTTTGGACAAGAATAATTACTCTATTGGGCTATCTGGAGGGCGGCCGTTTTCTTTTTGACTCCATTTGATGAGTTAAACATTGAGAGATGCACAGCGGTAATTAAGAAGGAAAGCCTCGAGAGAGGGAGGGAGAGGCAGGGAAAGAGAGAGAGACGAGTGGTCCATTGTGAGCTCAATGTGAATCCTTACCCAAAGAGGAACCAGTCGTAGGCGATGGTCAGATAGAGGATTTCAGCCGGCTCCAGACTGGCGTGGACGGCACCGTCCTAGAAAAAAATACATTCAAGAATGCAAATTAGCCTCAACGGGCACCACATGGTGGCATTGGCATGGTCGTTGGATTACGAGCTAGCCGCTATCTTCTGTCTATTTTTTAATTCCGTTTGTAAGATATACCATGCATGATAGATGTAGTGAAACGTGTCAGGTACAAATACTATTTTGAAATCATTTCAAAAAATTGAAGAGGCAATCAGTAATTGCTACATTGATTTTTGGGACATCCATTAAATTATATGTACCCATTGAAGAATATAACTTATAAATGCCTCGTGAGCTTAGTTTAACTGTCGTACCCCATCAGAGCCCAAAATATAAGCTGGTTTTACTCCAATATTTCTGAACAAAGTAAAATGTATACAAAACAATGCATAGCCTGAAAACATGGTTAAAACAACAATGATGATATCATGGATGGTCAGTCCTTACATCAGTCCTGTCTTTGAATTTGAGAGTGATTACATTTCTCTAGCCCTATCCTTCAGCTTTTTACAGAGACAGTGGCAGAGAAAACGCTTTGTTATTGTTTCAACCACCGATTGGCCCTTTAAGCTGGGCTTGATTGAGGTTCCCTGGTTTAATGGAACAGTCCCCAATCTGCCAAACCCCACCCACCTGACACTTTGGGCAAGCTAAAGCAAACACTGAAAGTATTTAACAGATTTCAAATAGTATTTGAAATATGATGCATATTTATATGGCCAAACCTAATATTACATTTTAAATAAATGCAGACACTGGATATTGTATCGGGTGATTAAGCGGTGAGTCTTGAATTTCAATTCCATTTGCGTGTAAATATATAAAATGGGAGGGGCATGGGGGTCAAAGCTGATGAATTCATTGTGGGATTACAGAACATTAATTTTGAAGAAGTGCCTTTGGAATTGAATTACAAAATGGATACCTGGTTGGCGGAGGTAGAGAGAGAGAGCAAGAGAGCGCGAGAGAGGTATATCGTATACCGGGTTATTTGGAAATAGCCACGGGATGGTTTTTCAATATCGTTGAAACAATTTATTTTAATTTATTTTGATATTTTTTTGCTACTTTTTATGTAAATACCTGCAGTGAACTTGTGCAATACATTAGGAGATAAAGCAGATTGCGTTCTTCATTTCACTGGTCACATTTTTCATTATGAAGAGTACAGGTAGTAACCAGTGACCTGGTGTTGGTTTACAAGCACACACACAATGTGCTAAATGCTCTGCAGTTGTGCATTTGGTTAGCTAATTTAGTAGCAAAAGTATGTGGGGCATTAATATGGAGTTGGTCCCCCTTTGCTGCTATAACAGCCTCCACTCTTCTGGGAAGGCTTTCTACTAGATGTTGGACCATTGCTTTGGGGACTTCCATTCAGCCACAAGAGCATTAGGCCTGGCTCGCAGTCGGTGTTCCAATTCATACCAAAGGTGTTCGATGGAGTTGAGGTCAGGGCTCTGAGCAGGCCAGTCAAGTTCTTCCCCACCGATATCAAAAAAGCATTTTTGTATTGACCTCGCTTTGTGCACAGGGGCATTGTCATGCTGAAACAGGAAAGGGCCTTCCACCAAACTGTTGCCACATAGTTAGAAGTACAGAATCATCTACAATGTCATTGGACGCTGTAGTGTTAAGATTTGCACAAGCATTTGCTACACTCGCAATAACATCTGCTAACCATGTGTATGTGACCAATACAATTTGATTTCCCTTCACTAGAACTTAGGGGCAAAGCCCGAACCATAAAAAACTGCCCCAGACCATTATTCCTCCTCCACCAAACTTTACAGTTGGCACTATGCATTGGGTCAGGTAGCGTTCTCCTGGCATCCGCCAAACCTAGATTTGTCCGTCGGACGGCCAGATGGTGAAGCGCGATTCATTACTCCAGAGAACACGTTTCCACTGCTCCAGAGTGGCGGCGAGCTTTACACCACTCCAGGCGACGATTGGCATTGCACATGTTGAATTTAGGCTTGTGTGCGGCTGCCCTGCCATGGAAATCCATTTCATGAAGCTCTCGACGAACAGTTATTGTGCTGACATTGCTTCCAGAGGCAGTTTGGAACTCGGCTTGAGTGTTGCAGCCGAGGACAGATGATTTTTACACGCATTTTTTTGGTTACTTGTATAATTTTATGAGCTGGGATGTCTGTCCTGAAAATAGTTTAAGTCAGAGACTATAAAATGTTCACAATGCGATCGTTAGCATTTAGTTAGCATTCCCTATGGGATTTAACATATACTTGTTAGCATTGCTAACCTTCGGATTACAAAGGCTCAGTGGGTTTTGAAACTAGCGCCCCTTGTGATCAATGCCGGTATTACCAAATACCCTGGTACGGCACAAGGTCGGTATGAAGGCCGCCCAAGCCTAGGAGAGAAAAATATAGAGAGAAACAGATGGACAGGAATAAAAGAGAGAGATAAGAGGAGAACACTTACTGCCCACAGCGAGAGACGCAGGAGGGACACGAAGAGAGGTGTCCGGTCCCAACCGGATATGCAGTGGACGAGGAGACCGCTCTCGTCTACAGGGAGCAAACCCAATCACAACCACTTAAGAAATGAACGATTGACACAAGGTTTTATAGAGATTAGGAAGTAATGAGGAATAAAGCCCATGAACAAGACTAGTAGTTCAACATCTCAGAGACCCTCAGTGGACCCTTTGAGATATGAGATAGGACTTAACCAGTCTTTTCTAGGTCAATTTACTCCCTGAAAAAATTTGTTTACAGCCCCAAAGGAGCCAGACACCCCCAAGGAGCCAGACACCCCCAAGGAGCTAGACACCCCACCCACACCAGACCCAAGGAGCTGTAACCAACACAAGCACGCCAGACACACCCACACGCACGCCACACACCCACCCACCCACCCACACCAGACCCCCCCACACACACACAACCCCAACATACACACACCAGATCTCCACACACCAGACCCCCCCACACACACAGGACCCATCAGACCCACACACAACCCCCCCCCCCCCCACCAGACCCCCCCACACACAGGACCCCTCCACACACACACACACCAGACCCATACCAGAACCCCCCCCCACACACACACACACACACACCAGACTCACACCAGACCCACACACACCAGACCCCCTCACAACACACACACACACCAGACCCCCACGACCAACACACACAAGACTCACTCACCCCCCCACACACACACACAACCCTGAAACACACCACACAGACTCACACACACACACACCACACAGACCCCCACAACAGACCCACACACACCAGACCCCCCCCCACACACACACACGACCCACCCACACACCAGACCCCCCCCCACACACACACCAGACCCGCCCACCCACACGACCCACACACACCAGGCCAACACACACACACACACCAGACCCACACCCGGCCCACAGGCACTGACCGTCGCTGTTGATGATGTGAAGCAACAGCTTCAGGTAGTTCTGGGTCTGCTGGACCAGGTCCCAAGACTGAAACAGAAGAACACAGAGTTTCAACACGTTTTCACCTGGGGTGCACTAACGTTCAGACAGACATGTGGAATAAGGAATCACATCAGCGCTTTTCATGACATGTCTATCTGCAACGTTCCACAACATTTGTCTAGTGAACGTGGCCCTGGTGTGGGGACTACATCGCTTATAACCTAAACATATGCATTTAAAATTAGGGTTGTCAAACGATTTAAAAAAAACTTATTTCAGAATTTGCTCTAATTGAGCTGTAATTTAAGATTTTTTTTATACAAAAATCATTACAAGAATATTAACGTCTTGATTTTGTCCAAAGTAACAGTTAGCCAAATCAGGTATATTGATAAAGCACACTTTCTTTAGCCTCAGTGTCAACTTGTTTTAACATCACATTGTTGTTCTTAGCTGTATAGATGCTGTATTTGGGATGTTTTCAAAGCTTTCAGACAATGTCATTAACCACACAGTAATACATTTTTAAAAGTATGATAAAATTACAAAAAGTTGACTTGATTTACCAGATTAGGTATAACAGACTGAATTTAAACCGTTTCTAGATTATATTTCAATCATTCAACTTAAGGTAACTAGGTGCGACAACCACATATCACAGTTATAGCAAGTAAAACTTTCCCCCAAAAAAATCTGCTAATCAGCTAAATCTGAAAACAATGGAACAATGGACATAAACAAAATGTCTTGATATTCATTAAGTTAACATGAGAAATTATTAGCCAGCAAACAGATGCAGCTTCATAACCAACCTACAGAGGTCACTGTGAGACCACTAATATCAGGAAAGACTCAGAATCACAGTTCGCTGAGGTATTGAACACAGTATAATTTTGGTTATATAGGGAAAATAGTAGATGCACCTGATATTCAGGTATTAGTAGACATACCTGATATTTACTCCAGTCTATATTCAAGTTCTTGGTAAAGCACACAGGGATTGTCAACGGAGCATCCACAAAATCCTGTTGATGAAGGTTAACAATAAAACAGTATGTTTTGAGATCTGAGCTCGTATTCATAAAGCGTGTAAAAGTGCTGATCTAGGATCAGTTTTGTCTTTGAGATCACAACGAATAAGATAAATGGACAGGGGGGGATCGGATCCTACATCAGTAGTCCTAACTTCAAGACGCATTGTCAATACAAGCCCTGAGAATAGTTCATCTGGATGGATAGATATGATGAATCTCAGAGAATGTGTGTGTGCGTCAAACACAATACCTGTTTCCAGTTGAATACTAGTCCCTCAGCGGTGTAGTCTCTATCTTTGTAGTCCTTAAAGAACTCACACCCTGGAGACACAGAGAGGGGTCGTGTTCATTAGACAGCGAACAGAAGAAAACAGAAACAGGGAGGATCCAATAAGAACCGCTTGTTTCCGGTTTCAGTTGAAAACAATGTACGCTAATGAATACAGCCCTGGTGTTGTGGTAAAAAATGGTATGCATAGAGAAGAGTACAGCTATCTCTCTGGGGATGAGTGTAGCTATAACAATAAGGATGTTGAAAAGCATTGTAAGGCTTACCAACTGCCTTTCTGTTGTCTATGTAACTATTGTACATAAACTGTTTGTGTGGAAACCTGCTTTTCCTAATAAAACTGACACTATAAAAAGTAGATAAAAAGTTAATAAATAAATGCATTTTAAAATGTAGGTTGGGTTTTTAGAGAGATTTGGGTTTTACCTGGGTAAGGGTTAGGGTTTTACCCTGGTAAGGCTTTTACCTGGGTACGGGTTAGGGTTTTACCCGGGTAAGGGTTTTACCTGGGTACGGGTTAGGGTTTTACCCGGGTACGGGTTTTACCTGGGTACGGGTTAGGGTTTTACCTGGGTAAGGCACAGAGAGCAGGGTGAAGTCTGCATAGCGTTGGGCCTTATCCACCTTCTCAGACGAGGTGACACTGGACGACAGATCAAATAAAAGAGTAAAGAGAAGAGAGAAAATATTCCCAAGGTGATGAAGCAGATACAACATACCTGAAGCACTAAGCCCATACTGAACATTCTTCTCTAACAGTGCGTTTACATAACATGATTCCTGAATGAACTGTCACACATAGCAAGCACGCACATATGTCAACATTACATAATAATAATTTGGGGGGTGCATATATTTGTACAAGTGTGAACTGGAAATGTGTTTCTTGCATATTACAACTCCACCGAGACACCTGGAGGGAGTGGGGTCACGGCCAGGGTCACTATTGTCCAGGGCCCCTGGAGAAATTGGGGTTAAGTGCTTTGCTCAGGGCACAATGACAGATTTCTTCCCCCCACCTAATCGGCTCCGGGATTTGAACCAGCGACCTTTCAGTTACTGGCCCAAGCTCTAACCTTGAGGCTAACTGCCACACACAATTACATCAAACAAGTACGCAGGCCCCTAGGTAAATAAACACACACACACAACCTTTTGACAAAAACACCACCACACATGCAAAGGTCAACATCCAAACAAGGGTACACTTTAGGAGTCAGGTTTATTACATAATGCTACCAAAAGACCAACCTGGTGGGTGTGTTGAATACATTAAGAATCCTGGCTCGGTGTGTGTGTGTGTGTGTGTGTGTGTGTTGAATACATTAAGAATCCTGGCTCGGTGTGTGTGTGTTGAATACATTAAGAATCCTGGCTGGGTGAGGGCGTGTTGAATACATTAAGAATCCTGGCTGGGTGTGGGCGTGTTGAATACATTAAGAATCCTGGCTGGGTGTGGGCGTGTTGAATACATTAAGAATCCTGGCTGGGTGTGGGCGTGTTGAATACATTAAGAATCCTGGCTGGGTGTGGGCGTGTTGAATACATTAAGAATCCTGGCTGGGTGTGGGCGTGTTGAATACATTAAGAATCCTGGCTGGGTGTGGGCGTGTTGAATACATTAAGAATCCTGGCTGGGTGAGGGCGTGTTGAATACATTAAGAATCCTGGCTGGGTGTGGGCGTGTTGAATACATTAAGAATCCTGGCTGGGTGAGGGCGTGTTGAATACATTAAGAATCCTGGCTGGGTGTGGGCGTGTTGAATACATTAAGAATCCTGGCTGGGTGTGGGCGTGTTGAATACATTAAGAATCCTGGCTGGGTGTGGGCGTGTTGAATACATTAAGAATCCTGGCTGGGTGAGGGCGTGTTGAATACATTAAGAATCCTGGCTGGGTGTGGGCGTGTTGAATACATTAAGAATCCTGGCTGGGTGTGGGCGTGTTGAATACATTAAGAATCCTGGCTGGGTGTGGGCGTGTTGAATACATTAAGAATCCTGGCTGGGTGTGGGCGTGTTGAATACATTAAGAATCCTGGCTGGGTGTGGGCGTGTTGAATACATTAAGAATCCTGGCTGGGTGAGGGTGTGTGTGTGTGTGTGTGTGTGTGTGTGTGTGTGTGTGTGTGTGTGTGTGTGTTGAATACATTAAGAATCCTGGCTGGGTGTGGGTGTGTTGAATACATTAAGAATCCTGGCTGGGTGAGGGTGTGGGTGTGTTGACTTACTTTAGGCCAAACTTGACCTTCTTGTTCTCCACCATGAGGTCACAGATGTAGCGCACAGAGAGGTAGCGCAGCAGCTTGATGTCCAGACCCCGCACCTTGTCAAAGAGCTGAGAGTCCCCGTTGCTGAAGAGAGAAAGAGAGACAGAGAGAAAGAGCGAGACAGAGATGGTTGAGCAGAGAAGTACACAGAACCACTAACATGTATTTAGTATTTTGAGCATTCAATCAAGCAAGGAAAAGAAAGAGAGCGATAGGAGGGAGAGAAAGAGATTGAGAAGGGGTACACAGAGAGAGCGATAGGAAGGAGAGAAACAGTGCAAAGAAATGACCACAAGGTTTTAGACATCATCACATAACCACTCAAATGTCTGGCATTTTGAGCATTGAATCAAGCAAAGAACCCAAACCAATCCCTCATGTGAAAAGACACCAACCTGGCACTGTCATCCTCTGGAACCTCTGGCTCAGCCTCCCCCCCCCATGTGTCATCAATCCCCCCTAGGGAGAGGAAGACAGAGACACAGCTGCATCACAACAACAAAATTCTAAACTGGATCCATTTATCCGCAATAAAGGGATGTTTCAAATATCGAATACAGACTTTCTTCAGGAAAGTGATGCATATTCAAAAACTGGCTTGAGGAATGGACTACAGCCAAACAAATGAGAATACAGCAGCAACGTTTGATCTTATGAAAAATACATTTGAACAAAAGGTAACAAATAATTGAAGAGCAGCAGTAAAAAGTGAGACGCTTGCTGACAAAGCAGTCGCTCTGACAAAGGTGAGTAGATCCAAACGTTAGCATTTCAGACACAAAAGTGAAACTGGGTGGAAGCAGTGCATGAAAACTTCTCCTTTTGTAAATAGGTCCAGATTAAAATAGATCTGGGCCTGTATTCATAAAGCTTCTCAGAGTAGGAGTGCTGATCTAGGATCCAGTTCCCCTGTCCATGTAATCTTATTAACTATGATCAAAAGGGGAAAACTGATCGTGGAACAACCCTGAGACACTTTGTGAATAAGGCTCTGAACTATATTAAGAGTTTTCCTTGCTGACAAAATGTATTTTGTATCAGTCTCACCTGAGAAGATGTAGTTGTAGCCTGTGCGCCCATATAGCTCCCCCCAGCCTGCCAGAGTGGATGATCGACAGATATGCTGCAATGGAAGAAAACAAAGGATTAGCACACACGCTGGTTAGCATACAACTCATCTCAATAGTCTAGAAGCCTGTCAATCAAGCCTCCCTCTCATTGTTGTTTTTGACACAATCACTTCCTTGTTCAAAGGTGAGGAGTAAAATAAAAGCAACATATCCATTTAAAAAAAAAAACATTTACATACACACATATACATACACAGTAGCCGTCAAAAGTTTGGACATAGCTACTCATTCAAGTTTTTTACTATTTTCTACATCGTAGATTAATAGTGAAGACATCAAAATTATGCAATAACATGTTTGGAATCAAAAGAGTGTTCAACAAATCAAAATATTTTATATTTGAGATTATTTAAAGAAATCCACCCCTTGCCTTGACAGCTTTGCACATTCTTGACATTTTCTCAACCAGCTTCATGAGGAATGCTTTTCCAACAGTCTTGAAGGAGTTCCCACATATGCTGAGCACTTATTGGCTGCTTTTTCTTCACTCTGTGGTCCAACTCATCCCAAACCATCTCAATTGGATTGAGGTTGGGTGATTGTGGAGGCCAGGCCATCGGATGCAGAACTCCATCACTCTCCTTCTTGGTCAAATAGCCCTTACTGGCTGAAGGTGTGTTTTGGGTCATTGTCCTGTTGAAAAACAGTCCCACTAAGCGCAAACCAGATGGGATGGCTTTTTGCCACAGAATGCTGTGGAAGCCATGCTGGTTAAGTGTGCCTTGAATTCTAAATAAATCACTGACTGTGTCACCAGCAAAGCACCATCACACCTCCTACTCCAGCTTCATGTTGGGAACCACACATGCGGAGATCATCTATCTGTTCACCTACTCTGCGTCTCACAAAGACACGGCTGTCGGAACTAAAAATCTCAAATTTGGACTCATCAGACCAAAGGACAGATTTCCACCGGTCTAATTGCTCATGTTTCTTGGACCAATCAAGTCTCTTCTTCTTTTTGGTGCCCTTTTAGTAGTGGTTTCTTTGCAGCAATTTGACCATGAAGGCCTGCTTCACACAGTCTCATCTGAACAGTTGATGTTGAGATGTGTCTGTTACTTCAACTCTGTGAAGAATTTATTTGGGCTACAATCTGAGGTGCAGTTAACTCTAATTAACTTACCTTCTGCAGCATTGGTAACTCTGGGTCTTCCTTTCCTGTGGCGGTTCTCATGAGAGCCAGTTTCATCATAGCACTTGATCGTTTTTGCGACTGCACTTGAAGAAACTTTCAAAGTTCTTGACATTTTCCGAACTGACTGACCTTCATGTCTTAAAGTAATGATGGACTGTCATTTCTCTTTGCTTATTTGAGCTGTTCTTGTCATAATTTCGACTTGGTCTTTTACCAAATAGGGCTATCTTCTGTATACCACCCCTACCTTGTCACAACAACTCATTGGCTCAAACGCATTAAGGAAAGAAATTACACAAATTAAGAAGGCACACCTTTTAAATGAAATGCATTCCAGGTGACAACCTTATGGAGCAGGAGTGGCGCAAGGCATTGTATCTCAGTGCTAGAAGCGTCACTACAGACCCTGGTTCGATCCCGGGCTGTATCACAACCGGCCGTGATCGGGAGTCCCATAAAGCAGCACACAATTGGCCCAGCGTCATCCAGGTTAGGGGAGGGGTTTGGCCTGGGTAGGCAGTCATTGTAAAACAAGAATTTGTTCTTAACTGGCTTGCCTAGTTAAATAAAGGTTAAATAAATAAATTAAAAGCTGGTTGAGAGAATGCCAAGAGCGCACAAGGCAAAGGCTGGCTACTGTGAAGAATCTCAAATATGTTTACCCTTTTTTGGTTACTACATGATTTCATATGTGTTATTTCATAGTTTTTATGTCTTCACTATTATTCTACAATGAAGAAAATAGTTAAAATAAAGAAAAACTCTAGAATGAGTAGGTGTGTCCAAACTTTTGAATGGTACTGTATATATAATATATTTAAATATAAATAAATATGTAAATAGATAAAAATCTCTCTATATATATAGGAATCATACTTTGCCGTTGTAGAGGATGACAGGGCAGACAAACCTCCCTCTGCAGCGGGCCATCTTACTGCGGTTCACCAGATCCTGCAGCTTGGTGATCTGGACTGTGCTCTCAAACCTAAGGAGACAGCAGCAATATCTCAAGCAACATACTCCTCACTATAGCAATAGATTTTCATTGATCTATTCTAACAAAGCAATATATGGATCCTCAATATATCTTCATTACAATGGAGAAATAAATTATAAAATCAGCAATACATGGATCATCAATATACCAAATAGCAATATATCTTCATTGATATGTTAAAACAAAGCAATACCTACATGAATCATAGTCCTCAATATAGCAATATTATATAATGTAGCAAGTGAAAAATCTAATCAAATTGTATTTGTCACATACACATGGTTAGCAGATGTTAATGCGAGTGTAGCGAAATAACACATCCAAACTGCCCCAATAGCCAGAGACTGACGGCTCACATACAGTCCAGTAGGATTGGCTAGGCGCCAGAGGTACAGGTTCAACCACAGTACAGCCAAAGCCCCTGGAGCAGTTTAGGGGTGAATGGAGGAGGAGGATGTCCCAAATGGCCTCCTATCCCCTATTTTGTGCGCTACTTTTGACTATAAAAAGGAAATAGGGTGCCGTTTGGGACAGTCATAGCCTACACTATACACAAATCACTACACCGCATCAGCCTCGTAAACGCCTAACACCACATCAGCCTCGTAAACTCCTAACACCACATCAGCCACGTAAACGCCTAACACCACATCAGCCACGTGAACTCCTAACATGATAGACTAACATGCTGACCACGCCAAACTCATGCGCGAGCATTACAACAACAAAAAATTACACACACGTTATTCAATCATTGCACGCAACAGCGAGCTTCTGCGTGGCCAGGTGCTAAAATAGAACTTGGTTCTATTTGTGATGATCAACGCGTTGCAAGTATTGCCTCTCAAATCTCCTCATTGTTTTTTAGGAGCATATACCCACGTGGGTTATTGAAAGAAGAACTAACGTCCAGACTCCAGTCGGTTGTAGTAATGCACTGTAAAGTTGGTTGCCAACCTCCATATAAAGTCCAAAGAAGAAAAAGAAGCCTGAGGAAGGAGGAGAGATGACGAGAAACTAATTTGGTTTACCGTTTTATCTGTGGATTAATTGTCGGCGTTGAGAACCTTGTGCCTTTCAGGTAAAATAACAACCCAGTGTTTATATCCCAGGACAAATTAGTTAGCAACAGCAAGCTAGCTAGCTAATTTTCAATAAATGTTTAATGATTTTCGAACTGTCCCTAAATTAATATAATTGGTTCAGAGTTTGTTTTTATATTTCAACCTGCGTGTCCTGATCGTGTCTGGTGTGGGGGTACAAAATCAGCATGCACGCGAGCGGTTTGGTCAGCATGTAACTCTACCCCATTTAGTATTCAGCGTTTTCATTTTAACATCCAAACTAATGTGTATTCTTGAGTGAGCTCATAGCCTAAAGCCCCTATTTAGTGTCAATCAACAACACAAACAATGCCACATAAAATCCATCTCACTCGTGTGTTAGCTCTAGATAACCTGGTTGGGCAAAAATGTTATGGGTGTTTACATGAATTATTGAGTGGCTGTTTCCCTCGACTTATGAATTCACATAGAGGGCAACTATGGGGCAGGTCACAGACATACGGAAACATAACGCATGAAGGGAGGACATTCTCCCCATGAACATGTTATCCAGTCTGACAAGAGCACTTTTTGAAACCTCGAGACATCTTCCTCACTGTGTGGATCTTAGAAGCGTTACGCTCCTCTACTCATAGGTCAAAAGTACATATTCTATTTCCGAACACATTCCAAAATAGAATGCTCCCATAACGTTTCCCGTTTATTCACACATATCATTTGTGAACCTCAGACATTTCCAACCCCCTCGGTGTCATGAATCATGACTCATGAAGATGTGGACCGGACTACATTTAACCCCGTTTTGTTTTCTGTCCAATAACAGGTCAGGGCCTGTTTTCTTAATCCAGCTCAGATTAGAAAAGCTGATCTCGGATCAGTTTTCCTTTTTAGATCATAATGAATAAGACTATAGGGACCGGGTGACCTGAGCCTAGATCAGCACTCCTACGCCGAGTTCACATTCATCATATCTGAATATGGGCTGTGGACTATGGTACACACAAATAAACAACAGTGTAATTGGTGACTAAGTGGACTGGACATTGTCTCAGGCTGTGACTGAAAATGTTACTGACTGTCAAATCCTTGCTTGTTTCTTCAACTCCTCTCAAAGCGCATTGGAGGAGAGGATCCAAGGTCCCTCCCTCAGTCCTCCTCCTCCAATGTGCTTTGAGAGGAGTTGAGGAAACAAGGACTGGACATCTAGTAGGTCTAATATTTGCAGACACAGCCTCAGTGATGACCTTGTTAAGTTAACGTAGGTAGGTACGGTACCCGTCTTTATGGAGCTCTGTACATTCATACTCCAGGAAGACCATCTGTCGGGGGTAGTGGCCACACACCTCCCCGTTGGCGTTGTGGATGACGCTGTACTTGTAGTCTCGGCCAAAGAGCTCCAAGCAACACTTCTCTATCGTCTCAACCTGTATGAGACAAATATACCAAAGTGGTGATTGATAGACTTTCGTGAAACGCATAGTCACCCCCCCCCCCCGACACAAAGAAGGAAAAACAGGATGTGTAGCTAGGTTAAGTGGCCACAACCTGGGAAGAGCCAATGGTACAGTTGTCCCATGTTCCAAAATGTAGGCCTATTTTCAACCACCATGGTTTCTGTCAACATTGAGGTGATGCTCATGAGAAACTGCAGACATACACATTAAAAGGTGCCTTGTGAAATATTTCCTGCTGCGTGTTTGGTCACTTCTAAATCACATATTTATGAAGAATATGAACTGATATGCTTACCATCTCATCATTACCCCCAAAATAAGGACACCTTCCTTCATTGTATAGCCTTTGACCATGTCATTCTTTGACCACTATCATAAATTATTAAGCTAAGTGCTATTCACATGTCATGCGTCTTACTGAGAATATCGTTCCATGCATGTCTGTTTTTGTTGGTGGGTTTGACGTCGTATGAAAAAGGCTTGACTAAGCCTGAGTATCTGGACAGTTAAAGAAATAGGCTACTTCCGAAGGAAGGAGATTCTAACGTCTGGAGCAGGTGAGCAGTCTCTGATTGCTGGCACTAGGCACTGCAGGATGTTGTTTATTTGAAGCGCGCGTAAAGGTAAGGGACGTTTGGCGGATGGCACACCATCTCGGAGTAAACACATAGCTACAACTGGCTATAATGACATGAAGAAATCACAGTTAAAAACATGTATGCTGAGGACCTCGAACTTACCCGTGGCGTGACTTCTTTCGCTCTGTACTGTGTCTTCGAAAACAAATCTATCAAATCCGCAATTTCCTCAGTCTTTCTTCCTGATATCATTAGCCCGGAGGCCGTGAGACTCCCAGACACGGAAGGGAATGCAGCCATCATCGTGCCGAGACCCACCGTGGGTTCTATCCGAACTCTTCCGCACTCAAACACCGCAGCACCTTGGGAACGGGAAGACCCACCAGGCCATCCCTTCCCAGCCAGTTTCTTCCTGACTGCCCGCTTGAAAGGGCCGGAGCCGGGTATTCTCCCCGAATTCAGGGCACCGCTGTGCTGGTACCCTCTAGAAACAAGGATGTATTAACCAGCCAGCAGGCTAGCTAACCCTTCCTAGTAAAACTTGCCAGGCAAGCAGAATGTATAGTAATTTGTTTACGTGGCTAAGCTAGTGGTGGTGGATTTGGTTGGCTAGCTAAAGTAGCTAACGTAAGTTAAATAATGTTAGGAAGTATCCACACTTAAAGTTAAATCCAACACATTACTAAACGTTTTGTCTATAAAAATTAATGCTGACTGGTTTTTAGTCCTTGCCCTCATCACTCGTATGTTTTGTATTGAGCCGTTTGTTGACAGAGGAATACTCCGGGCGCCTGACTCAGGAAATCGCGAGGACTCCTGGCCTAGTCACGTTTCCTCTGTCATTTATTCATTTCCTCTCCTCTTCCCCAGTAATGACAAAAAAAATATTAACCGTTCCAAAACGATTAAATCCGTAGCAGCAGCGATTCAAAAGCGTATTTATTAGTCTTGATCAAAAAGCACACGACTGTTGAAGTGTTGCAATCCGTGAACTGTCTCAAGGAACAAGTGGTAAACAGGAAGTTGAAACCAGCACGTGACCAACATCGCCCCCTGAAATATATATATTTTTTTTTATTAACAACAAATCAATACAAAAAGTACATGAGGAACACAAGTGTATGTATAAAGTACATTTGTATATACAAAGTACATTTGGGCTAGGGGGTACAATATCACATTACCTTAAGGGACATACACACATTTATAATTTTAACAGCTTTTCTGTTGGCAGAGTATTTCATTGTCTTAAAATATAGTTCAATTTATTTTTGTAAGGTAATAAAATGTGGTGTTTTGTTTGTAAATTTACATTTGTGAATGTGAAATGTGGCTACAAGTATAATGAAATTAAATGCATCAAATTGTTTCAACTTATTTCTATCATAAGTAAAGAATCCAAGCAGCACCTCTCTCCATAATAGTGTAAAATCTTCATAAATATGTTCAATTATAAATCTACTGATGTCTTGCCACAGATTCCTTACATGAATACAATGCCAAAAAAAGATGCAACACTGTTACTGGGTGGTCATTACGAAAGGTACAATTAGATTATATATTTTTTTAACTTCTTCATATGGTTGGCAGGATAATATTTATGAATAATTTCAAAATAAACTTCCTTCATTTTGTTAATAAGTAGGTGTGTGTGTGGCAACATCCAACCTTTTTTCCAACAGACATTATCAATAAAACCATTCCAATAAGGCATGACATAAGGTATAGATACAACATCCTGCTGAAATAAGGCTCGTATAGATCTATTGTTGTTGATTGGACTAAAAGAAAAACACATCTTTCCTACTGATGAGTCAACAGGGTCAACAGAAGGTAGGCTCTGAGGGTCAGGTCTTGACACGTTCCTGAATAATAAAGCAACACCTGAGGGAATGGCATCTAAAGCAAAATCTTTAGGTGTTACAGGGATCTTGTAAAGTGATAAGAATTCCTTATAATGAAGTAAAAGACCCTCTGCATTTACAAGTTGGCTCACCAATAGGATATTATTTCGGAACCAATATTCTAAAAACAAAGAAGTATTTTTATACAATATGTCCTGATTATTCCATATATAATATCTGTGTGGAGAAAAATTATATTTATAAATTAAGGATCATGACAAGAAAACCTGCCGATGAAAAGCATACAGTTTCATTGGAACTTTGTCAATATTATAATTGCAAACCAACATGAAGTTAAGGCCACCAAAAGTAGAGAAGACATGATGAGGAATACAATTCCACATAGAAGTGGGTCTTCTTAGGAGTTGATCTTAAAAGTATATCCAATTGATCTTTATCCAATTGATCTTAAAAGTATTATTTAAGGTAGAAAAATCCAGAAAATTCAGCCCACCATACTCATAAGTGTTCATTACAACACTTTTCCTAATGTAATGGCTACAGTTTCTCCACGGAAAGTTGAAAAGCATCTGGTCTAACTCTTTGCTTATTTTACCATCAAGATATAAAAATAGAGCGGCATATGTTAGTCTAGAGATAGCTTCAGCCTTGGTTATTAGGACCCTTCCTTTTAAGGATAAGTCCCTCTGTAGCCATTGATTTAGCTTCTTCTGGGTTTTTTTAATATGAGGGTTAAAATTTGTAAGCCTCTAGACTTCTGATCCTTAGTAATGGTTATGCCTAAATATGTAAGTTCTTCTTTCACTGGAATACCATAATATGATGTCACACAATCTTTGACAGACATGAGTTCACATTTATTAATGTTAAGATGTAGACCAGATGCTTTGGGAAAAGATTCTATCACATTGATCGTTATGGGACTCTGACTGGCGTCTTTCAGAAAAAGTGTAGTATCGTCAGCCAGCTGGCTTATAATCATTTCTTTACCAGCTATGGAAATACCTTGTACAGGACTATTATTTAAGGAATTTGTAAGAAGTTTGGTGATTAATAAAAATAGATATGGTGAGATTGGACAACCTTGCCTAATTCCTCTCTTTACCTCTATGGGATCGATGTCCCCCCCGCGGGACAGTTGAGCTAACGTAGGCTAATATGATTAGCATGAGGTTGTAAGTAACAACAAAAAAATCCCAGGACATAGACATATCTGATATGGGCAGAAAGGTTAAATTCTTGTAATCTAACTGCACTGTCCAATTTACAGTAGCTATTACAGTGAAATAATACCATGCTATTGTTTGAGGAGAGTGCACAATTATGAACTTGAAAATGTATTAATAAACCAATTAGGCACATCCGGGCAGTCCTGATCCAACATTTTGAACAGATATACAATGGTTCATTCGATCAGTCTAAAACGTTGCACATACACTGCTGCCATCTAGTGGCCAAAATCTAAATTGTGCCTGGGCTGGAATAATACGTTATGGTCTTTCTCTTGCATTTCAAAGATAATGGTACAGTATACATTTTTTTTTAAACGCATGTTTTTTTCTTTGTATTATCTTTTACCAGATCTAATGTGTTATATTCTCCTACATTAATTTCACATTTCCACAAACTTCAAAGTGTTTCCTTTCAAATAGTATCAAGAATATGCATGTCCTTGCTTCAGGTCCTGAACTACAGGCAGTTAGATTTGAGTATGTCATTTTAGGTGAGAATTGAAAAAAAGGGTTAGATCCTTATTAACTCAAATCTAGGTGAGGTGCCATGTTTCAGTTTGATAGAGCTGTTACCATTCGTATAGAGAGTCTTAATAGCCTTACAGAAAAAATCCCCAAAGCCAAATTTCTCAAGGGAGTGGAAGAGGAACTGATGCTTTATAAAAAATAAAAAAATAATATGAAGCTATCCTCGGTTATTATGTCTGAGTAGTCAAGTATGTCTAATACTAGTCTGATATTGTTAGAAATATGTCTGTTCCTCATAAAGCCAGACTGTGTTTCATCAATGATTGCATCCAGGACGTCTTTAATTCTTTTTCAAGTAGTAAGGCTAATAAATTGGACGCCACTTATCGATGAGCAGCACTTTTTTTTAGGCTTAGGTATCAGTGTTATTAACCCCTGAGTCATTGTAAGAGGGTGAAGATTGTTGTTAAAGTGTTTTTAGAGACTTGTTCATTAAATAACTTGTAAAATTCTGTCGGAATTCCATTAATGCCTGGGGATTTATTGTTCTTTAGATGTTTGATAGACTCACTAATCTCTTCAACTATGATGGGTTCATCACACTGTTTAGATTCTATATCACTGATAGAGTGAACATTATTCAGTGAGTCTAAAAACATATCTGTGGATTCCTGACAGTACGTAGAGCTATACAATTTCCTGTAAAAATTGCTACAGTAGTTAGCCATTCATTTTTGGTCATCTGTAATAACACCATCAATGTTTAATTTATGGATAGTGTTATTTGTAGAGTGACATTTCTCAAGTCTAAAGAAATAGGATGAATTCTGTTCTCCCTCATCAAGCCATTTTTTCCTAGATCTAATAAAGGCTCCTTCTGCTTTTAATCTATATATATTATCCAGTTTATTTAATCTATAGATATTATCCAGTTGATTTAATCTATAGATATTATCCAGTTGATTTAATCTATAGATATTATCCAGTTTATTTAATCTATAGATATTATCCAGTTTATTTCATCTATATATATTATCCAGTTAATTATGTAACTCAATCAGTTCCTCGTTCTCTTCCCCCAAGAGGCTGGCTGCGGACCTCTGAGAAAGGGAAGTTATCCTAACCATCACCTTTTCCTCCTCAGCTCTTCTGGTTTTAGCCAGATTACTACCAGATTGTCGAAGGTATTTGGCCACTTCAAATTTAAAGAGCTCCCAGTTCTTGAAATAAGATTTTTCTTCACGAGCTGTTTCCTGTGAGGATGGACGCTGGGAAACGAGAAGCAAGTACATGGAGTGAATATTTAATAAATGACGGACATGAAACAAAACAAGGACAGCGTCTGGACAGTGGGAACAAAACGACATTAATGCAGACACAGGTGTATATATACTGAGGTGTATATAATGCAGGTGTATATATACTGAGATCATGTGACAGATCATGTGACACTTAGATTGCACACAGGTGGACTTTATTTAACTAATTATGTGACTTCTGAAGGTAATTGGTTGCACCAGTTCTTATTTAGGGGCTTCATATCAAAGGGGGTGAATACATGTGCACGCACCACTTTTCCATATATATATTTTTTTAAACAAGTATTAAAAAATAAAAAAAACACTTCACTTTGTGTATGTCCATTACATGAAATCCAAATAAAAAGAAATGTAAATTACAGGTTGTAATGCAACAAAATTGGAAAAACGCCAAGGGGGATGAATACTTTTGCAAGACACTGTAATAGAGTCCAGGTGAGTCCCACGAAGCGCTGATGTGCGTAATGTTGGTGACAGGTGTGCGTAATGATGGGCCGCCTGGCGCCCTCGAGCACCAGAGAGGTGGAGCGGGAGCAGGCGTGACAGGCTATTTAGCTTACAGTAGGATGCTCTACCAAGGTTAATATCATGGGTAAATATGTTTACATCAATGTAAATAGCCCTATCGTCCTATACTTCCCCTCATAGCCGCATTTCACATAGACTATAATGGGGAATAGTTTTAGGCTATTTGTAATTTTTCCATTAGGCCTAATAAATGGTTTGTTAACCATTAATAAACTGTTTGTAAAGGATGTCATCTTTTTTTCTTGTTTATCAACATTATAAAACACAAGGTGGGCATGTACGAACCGTTTAATTTAGGACGTAATAACTAATCAACAGCCTGTATACATGTATATACTTCATTTAATGGTCAACAAACAGTGTCAAAAATGTATACTTCTTTATAATTGTAATGTTAAAAGGCAGTTTATGTTTTTTTGTTATGTTTTGTTTTTTATCAGAGTAGGGCAATAGGCTAAGACATTAAGCTACATTGGTGTAGGCCTATGTTGGAGCTACTGTCATTGCTTATTGAGCCTACACAAAATCTCATTGTATATACTGTATGACCATTATGTGTAAATTCCTTTGTCTATATTCTGTCTATATATTTTGTTTATTGTCGTCAGCGCCATTCCACCAGGTAAAATTCCTGGTAAATGTAAATGTACTTGGAGAATAAAGGTGATTCTGATTCTGATATTGTTTCAATGAGATTTATATTGCTTGTTCTATTCAAATGGTGCTCTTATGTTTTCACCGCCAGTGGGGTAATTTATAGGCAACCCATACTACAACACAGTATCCACCATTCGTGCTTTGTGAAATTGTATGCAACCATTCAGTAGTACAACTCCTGAATAATATATGAATTTGCAGGTACTGTAGATGCGTGTATATAGGTTATAACCTACCCTCAGAAACACACTCACATTTTGCTTGAGATGTGTCATGATTTGCAACATAAAATTCCATCACCTTGATTTAATTCATGCAGTACTAATTCTACTCATATTGAAAAAGAAAAAACATTACACTTGCAATAAATTATTATCTACAAAACAACTCCTGTTCAGCAAATTCTTAAATTAGGGGGCAATTATTTTCATGTTGGTTGATCGTTTTAAATCCAAATGGTATTGTCTATTGCAATATTGCGAAAACCAAGAGTTGGTGTGAAGACACTTGTTACACAAAATGAATGAGTTGTAGGCTATAGGTTTCAAGATGCAATGTGATTAGGAAATTGATCAACATTAGGTTGCCTTTCAACAGTGGTGAAAAGTACTTGGGTAAAAATACTTTAAAGCACTACTAAAGTAGATTTTCGGGGTATCTGTACTTAACTTTAATATTTCAATTTTGACAACTTTTACTTCACTACATTCCTAAATAAAATAATGTACTTTTTACTCCGTACATTTCCCTGAAACCCAAAAGTACTCGTTACATTTTTTATGCTTAACAGGACAGGAAAACCATACTTGAGTAAAAGTTAAGATACCTTAATAGAAAAGGACTCAAGTAAAATCAAAAGTCAACTAGTAAAATTCTACTTGAGTAAAAGTATAAAAGTATTTCGTTTAAAATATACTTAAGTATCAAAAGTAAAAGTATAAATCGTTTCAAATTCCTTATATTAAGCAAACCAGATGGCACCTTTTTCTTGTTTTTTTAATTTACGGAAAGCCACGGGCACACTCCAACATTCAGACATAATTTACCAACGAAGCATGTGTGTTTAGTGAGTCCGCCAGATAAGAAGGAGTAGGAATGACCAGGGATGTTCGGTTGATAAATGCGTGAATTTGACTGTTTTCCTGTCCTGCTAAACAGTCAAAATGCAAAGAGTACTTTTGGGTGTCAAGGAAAATGTATGGAGTAAAAAGTACAATATTTTCTTAGGGAATGTAGTGAGGTATAAGTAAAAGTAGTCAAAAATACAAGTAGTAAATTAAAGTAGGGAACAGATACCCAAAAAAGCAACTTAAGTAGTACTTTAAAGTATTTTTACTTAAGCACTTTACACCACTGCTTCCATGCACCTAATCCAGGTTTCTCCAACAGTTTTCTGTGCAGACTATAGCAGTTTGTTTGGTGAGCGTGCGCGCGCGAAGGAGAGACGTGGAGGAAAAGGGAGAGCGAGAGTGAGAATCAGAAGACAGCATCAGAAAACCACCAGCATGGGGTCTTGGTATTTACAGTGATACGACCAATGCCCATCTTTTCTCGTCTTCTTTCTTCAAAGGACACGCATTGGTCTCTTATTCCGGATGTAAAGAATGCTCCAGTTGACCTAACTTAAATAGTTCGCGGAAGATTCATCAGTGGGGCTCGACAGCGGTGCTTGTCTCTCATTTGAAGCGTTGGGTCCAATGGGAGTCGATATAGCTTCATTCTTCACACTCCGACGGTGGTGGTGAATTGCGAATAACACGTCTGATCCCTTTTTTCCTTGACCATTGATTTTTGCAATGTGAGCTTGTTCGACTCTGCTGTGTTATTACGCATTAAGAGGGTTTTCCCCATCGCTGTTTAATCACGCTTAGGTCTTGAATTGATTAATTTGGAAACCATTTGGACTATATAACATTCAGAAACCTGGACCTTTTGATTGACTACCAGGAGAGACAGTGCTGACCTTTGTGTAGACTCTTTCGTGTAAGATTTTTGTTTGGTCTCCATCTTTCAGAGACAACGGAGTGTTATTATCAAAATAGTTGCTGAGGAATCATTGACGAAGATAGGGGGAGATAGAGACGAGGGGAATACGAGATAACGCCAGTGGTGGGGGAACATGCTGCCTTCGCAAGAAGCTTCCAAGATTTACCATGACAACTACATGCGGAATTCGCGGGCCATTGGGGTTCTGTGGGCTATATTCACCATATGTTTGGCCATTATTAACGTAGTGGTGTTCATTCTGCCCTACTGGATTGGGGACAGCGTGAACACCCCACACGCAGGCTATTTCGGCTTGTTCCACTACTGCGTGGGCACTGGGAACTCCAACCGGGAGCTCACTTGCCAAGGAACCTTCGCCGAATTCAGCGGCATCCCCTCGAGCGCGTTCAAAGCTGCCACCTTCCTCGTGTTGCTGTCCATGGTGCTCATCTTGGGTTGTATTGCCTGCTTCACCCTTTTCTTATTCTGCAACACTGCCACTGTCTACAAGACGTGCGCCTGGATGCAGCTGCTATGCGGTAAGAGATTGGCGTTTGGGTAGTCACTTCCACGGATGGGCGCAAATTCATGCATTCTGCTCACGAACATTGAGGGGTCCATTACTTTCCACACTGTTCGTTGGCGCGTGAGTGTCCTGTTGCAGCCTACACTGTGTGTGTGTGTGTGTGTGTGTGTTTGTGTGAAAGCGAGAGAGAGAGGGGGGGGGGGGGGGGGGGCATGTGACATCCGGGATGGAACACATTGTTATAGTGTAGATGTGTGAAAATATGCTAGTATTACATCTGCAATCAAAGTTTGTATTTATATTGTTCAAGTTAATTTGGTTCTTATCATTTTATAATTACACGTGTAATGCCAATGACACTAGTGTAGGCCTATATGGCGACAATGAATCAGACAATTGAAAGAGAAAATATAATTTTATTTTTTGACTAGTTTTGAATGGAACCCAGTGAAGGATGTGTAAAACAAAACAGTGATTTGCCTGGCATCAATGATGTCACGCCCTGATCTGTTTCACCTGTCTTTGTGATTGTCTCCACCCACCTCCAGGTGTCTCCTGTTTCCCCATTAGTCCCTGGTGTATTTATCCCTGTGTTTCCTGTCTGTCTGTGCCAGTTTGTCTTGTTTTGCCAAGTCAACCAGCGTTTCGCCTAGCTCCTAGTTTTTTTTCCTAGCCCTCCTGGTTTTGACCCATGCCTGTCCTGACACTGACTCCGCCTGCCTGACCACACTACCTGTCCTGACCTCAAGCCTGCCTATCCCATGGTACTGTTTAGACTCTGACCTGGTTTCTGAACTCTCGCCTGTCCCCGACCTGCCTTTTGCCTACCCTTTTTGGTGTAATAAATATCGGAGCTCAACCATCTGCCTCCTGTGTCTGCATTTGGGTCTCGCCTTGTGCCCTGATAGCTCTATTTGTTGTTGTTTCTTTTACTGAGAGAATTCTGACAAAAACAGGAATAACTGTGACAGCAGGTTTGTTTGTTTGGGATCTCTGGCCTTGGTTTATAGGGTTGTATTTAAAGGCTGAATGCTGCCATTTCTGGGTAATAATTATGTACATTACTGTAATAGTTAAATTGTTTAAAAAGAAACAAAAATAGCTTCTCAGGCAATAATTTTGCTAGTACTGTCTGGGACTGATCTGAGTTGGGAGGGGAAGTGCACCAAAGCAGGGGAGATGCCTAATGGGAGAGACGTTATTGCCAGAGAGGTTTGGAACTCTCTTTACCATTGGTCTATTACAATTTATATCGCCTGGTGATGTCACCAGGCAAGCCAAAACTCCACTCATGCCAAACTTTCTGATTAGAAGATCCTGAGTAGATAGCTGTTGGTTAAAGATACAATCAGGAAATAACACTTACACATTTTTTTCACAGTTTTACAGTTAGTTTCATAAACTACCGTATAATACAAAACACAGCATAAACAGAATTTTGACTGCACTGGGCTTTTAACTCAGCTTTTGTGACAGAAACAGGATTTCTGTCACTGTGCCATGCGGTTCATGCACTCACTCTCTCTAGTCTGAGAAAGAAATGCGTGCACACACAGGCAGTAGAGGGAACAGATTATCTCAGCTCAGGTGTAACGTACCTGCCACACACACGCCAATTCACATATGCGCTCTGTCGCACAGAAGCCACTCACTGATCTCTAATTGCACAACCTCCAAATTAATTATACATTGTGCAAATAAATGCGCTCTAAATGTGTGTAGCCACCGACTGTGAATTCAGGTGAGAGTTGGGTGACAGGCTTGTTGTTGAGAAAGTTTCGGTGCAGGTTTGAGACTGAGATTTGGAAATGGATGCGTATTAGCGTTGTTATTTTTTGGATAATTTCGCACCCACACACAAACACTTCCCAGCATTTGCAAAATGGGGGAATTCGTGGAATCCTGAACCTGCTATTGCCCTATTTCGCTGCTTAAACACTGTATATAGCGGGTTGTAGGGGTTATTGGGGATTATAGTGGGTTATAGGGAGTTATACAGGGTTATAGGGGGTGGTAGGGAGTTGTAGGGGGTTGTAGATTGCATTGGGTGCTTAGCAGTGGGAGAAGGGAGGAAAATGGTGGACCAAATATCTCTATAAATCGGCTTTCTCTCACCTTTTCCTGTGCCTGGTCCCTGTCTCTGGAGAGGGAGGATAGGAGAGAAACTGAGAGAGAGAAATACAGGGAGAGGACACAGCTACAAATTCACAGCTGGATGACACTAGGATAGGATATATTGGAACAATGGGAGGCTTGATCTTAGCCTGGACCCATATTCATAGTTTCTCAATGTATGAGTGCTGATCTCAGATCAGGTCTCTCCATTTCTATATAATTTTATTCATTATGACCTATTAGGTAAAACTGATCCTTTCTGTCGGTCCTTCACTTTACAGTCATCATTCAAGATAATCCTCTAACAACCCCACTTCTCAACTCTCCCTTAGGCAGCACAGTGAAAGGAATATGCTTCGCGACTGTGATATTACAAAGGCCAAATATTCCAATCCAGCGGAGCACATCTGAGTCAAACGTGAGTCAGCTCACTGGGACGAGAGAGGTGAGACGGAGAGAGCACTGAGGTGGTGCATATGGAAGGTTGAGGTTTTGCAAAGGATGCTGGGAAATTAAGTCCAGTCTTAGTGTGAGAGGGGCCTTTATTAGGCCTGGCTGGGGAAGGCCTACATGAAACACAGCCCTTATTTTAAGTGTTTATAAAATCCCATATGGGAAAACTTTTATGGGAAAAAAACGATTGGAACCATTTCCCTGTTTGACCGCTACGTTTTATGGGTATTATGACCCATACTGTGATACTCTATAAAGGGAACAGGTGCCATTTTGGAAGCTATCTATCAATTTAATGCTAAGCAGTGGACTTCCATCATCACCTCTGTCACCAGCAATACAGTAGTTGGCAACAGACTCATTGAATGCAATCCAGCTTTATGGATAGCAGAATGTTTTAATTCAGTGTAATATAATCTCTGTATGTTATTCTATAGAATCTCTATCATTCTATAAGAGCATAGGTATACCGTCTATCATGCAGTGTGCTTACCTTTTCATCCCCCATTGAGTTTCCACCTCTCTGCTATAAAGGTTATGTTTGACATGAGACGTTGAGACGCGCAAAACTGAAAGCGCGAACCAACGCATTTAACCATGGAAAAGAGACAAGTATTATGGCCGAATACAAACAGTTTAGTTATTCCCTCCGCAATCCAATCAAACAAGCGAAATGTCAGTATAGAGACAAATTGGAGTCGCAATTCAAAGGCTCAAAGACAAGACGTATGTGGCAGGGTCTACAGACAATCACGAACTACAAAAAGAAAACCAGCCACGTCACAGACACCGACGTCTTGCTTCCAGACAAACTAAACACCTTCTTTGCTCGCTTTGAGGATAATACAGTGCCACTGACGCAACGCACTACCAAGGACTGTGGGTTCTCCTTCTCCGTGGCTGACGTGAGTAAGACATGTAAACGTGTTAACCCTCGCAAGGCTGCCGGCCCAGACGGCATCTCTAGCCACGTCCTCAGAGCATGCGCAGACCAGCTGGCTGGTGTGTTTACAGACATATTCAATCTCTCCCTATCCCAGTCTGCTATCCCCACATGTTTCAAGATGGCCACCAGTGTTCCTGTACCCAAGAAGGCAAAGGTAGCTGAACTAAATGGCTATCGCCCCGTAGCACTCACTTCTGTCATGATGAAGTGCTTTGAGAGACTAGTCAAGGATCATATCACCTCTACCTTACCTGTCACCCTAGACCCACTTCAATTTGCTTACCGCTCCAATAGGTCCACAGGCGATGCAATCACCATAACACTGCACTGCCCTAACCCATCTGGACAAGAGGAATACCTATGTAAGAATGCTGTTCATTGAGTATAGCTCAGCATTCAACACCATAGTACCCTCCAAGCTCATCATTAAGCTAGAGGCCCTGGGTCTAAACCCCGCCCTGTGCAATTGGGTCCTGGACTTCCTGACGGGCCGCCCCCAGGTGGTAAAGGTAGGAAACAACATCTCCACTTCGATGATCCTCAACACTGGGGCCCCACAAGGGTGAGTGCTCAGCCCTCTCCTGTACTCCCTGTTCACCCATGACTGCGTGGCCATGCACGCCTCCAACTCAATCATCAAGTTTGCAGACAACACAACAGCAGTAGGCCTGATTACCAACAACGACGAGACAGCCTACAAGGAGGAGGTGAGGGCACATGGGGTGTGGTGTCAGCAAAACAACCTCTCACTCAACGTTAACAAAACAAAGGAGATGATCGTGGACATCAGGAAACAGCAGAGGGAGCACCCCCCTATCCACATCGAAGGGACAGCAGTGGAGAAGGTGGAAAGTTTTAAGTTTCTCTGCGTACACATCACAGACAAACTGAAATGGTCCACCCACACAGACAGTGTGGTGAAGAAGGCGCAACAGCGCCTCTTCAACCTCAGGAGGCATTTGGCTTGTCACCTAAAACCCTCACAAACTTTTACAGATGCACAATTGAGAGCATCCTGTTGGGCTGCATCACCTCCTGGTACGGCAAAAGCACCGCCCACAACCGCAAGGCTCTCCAGAGGGTGATGCGGTCTGCACAACGCATCACCGGGGGCAAACTACCTGCCCTCTAGGATACCTACAGCACCCGAAGTCACAGGAAGGCCAAAAAGATCATCAAGGACAACAACCATCCGAGCCACTGCCTGTTCACCCCGTTACCATCCAGACGGCGAGGTCAGTACAGGTGCATCAAAGCTGGGACCGAGAGACTGAAAAACAGCTTCTATCTCAAGGCCATCAGACTGTTAAACAGCCATCACTAACACAGATAGGCTGCTGCTTACATACAGTCTTGAAATCATTAGCTACTTTAATAAATGGATCACTAGTCACTTTAATAATACCACTTTAATCATGTTTACATATCTTGCATTACTCATCTTACATGTATATACTGTGTTTTATACCATCTATTGCATCTTGCCTATGCCGCTCTGTCATCGCTCATCCATATATTTCTGTGTAGATATTCTTAATCCATTCCTTTACTTATCAAATTAGATTAGTGTGTATGAGGTAGTTGTTGGGGAATTGTTAGATTACATGTTAGATATTGCTGCACTGTTGGAACTAGAAGCACAAGCATTTTGTTACACTCGCAATAACATCTGCTAAACATGTGTATGTGACCAATAAAATTTTATTTTATTTGATGATTTGACATAAAATTGAATGTTTTTTTTTACAGGACTCCTGTAACTGTTTCATCCTCTCGTGCCAAACCAAACCAAACTGTGCTGGCTTAGATATTTTCACCTTGCCCTTTTCAGTAGGGTTTCAACTACTACAGTATGGTGGGCCAACACAGTACAGCTTGGTTTGGCTCTGTAGTTTGAAATGCTCTCTACAGCTGCAAGTGTGGAGGATATTATTTTCCTATTTTCCCCCTCTCACTCCATCTCCATCGCCCTTCCCTCAGGTCTAGCCCTTGTCGCGGTGGCAGGGTTTCCCCAGGATGCATTGTGTGTAGCATCAGGTCGGAGGTCCGAGTATGTTCCCAGTTCTCACTGTGCTTTAGCTTCATGCTTGCTTTTTCTCTCACCAGGAACAAACTCGGAGGACTGTTTGTTCTCGGCTTTTAGCACTTATACTTCCCTTTCTTTTTAAATGTAGTCAACCTTTTTACTTAGTAGACTACCTTTGCATCTGCTCAAAACAGAGCTGCTCTTGCAGGAGTAATGACTCTATATATTAACCTTCCTCATACGTAGGCTACATAGGTCATTTTGTTTCCGTAAGCACTTCATAACTACATCCCTTCTGTACCAAATTACAGCTGGCTTCAGTCTTGAGATGTACCAAATTACAGCTGGCTTCAGTCTTGAGATGTACCAAATTACAGCTGGCTTCAGTGTTGAGAGCAGCTATTTAAAAAAGAAATGTTTTTTTATTTTGTCACGGCCTGACCTTAGAGAGCCTTTTATTGTCTCTATTTGGTTTGGTCAGAGTGTGATTTGGGGTGGGCATTCTATGCTTTGTTTTCTGTTTCTTTATTTCTATGTTTTGGCTGGGTATGGTTCTCAATCAGGGACAGCTGTCTATCGTTGTCTCTGATTGGGAATCCCTTTTTAGGTAGCCCTTTTTCCCTCCTTTCAGTGTGGGTAGTTGACTTTTGTTAGTGGCACTATAGCCCTGTAAGCTTCACGGTTGTTTCTTCGTTTGTTGTTTTGTTGGCGACATTTAAAATAAAAGGAAAACGTACGCTCACAACGCTGCACTTTGGTCTACTTCATTTGACGGCCGTGACATATTTCACCTTTATTTAACCAGGTAAACTAGTTGAGAACAATAGACTCCCGTAAGAGAATGGAGGGTAGAATACTACAAGGTATGCTCAACCGGTGTTGGCCTATGACATTCCTTAAAAAGTCCAAATCAAAGGAGTGGAACGATTATTGACAACATTCTTTTAAAATATACTGTGTATTTCTTTGAATGTCTTTTTTTAAACTGTCAACTGTTTGTCATGCTGACACAAGCTCAACTGTAAGCTCATGATCTATGAAAGATAGGCCACATACTGTAGGTGGTTTGCTGGGTCAGTGCAAAATAGTGAAGTGCAGACAAATTTCATTAGATATTGACTGTCGGCTCCAAAGGTGCCAGGAAGCGTGCAGACGGGCTCCCAATGATAGGTTTCCTCCGGTGTTTGTGGGCTAAGAAGTTAAGAACTCTCTGACAGGTCATCAGAAGAGAAGTAATTGGAAGAAACCACATCAAACCTTTCATTGAACCTTTCTGGAAAAGTACACTCAATAAGATATTGAGTTGCTCAATCCAGATAAATGTTTATTTTCAAAACGGTTAGCTCAATGACATGAGTAAGATCCAGACAATGCAGAGGAGAAGGGGTTTTGACCACACTTTACATTACATAGGCATTACTCCAGAGTACCTATGAGGGAATAACTGTAATCATCCTGTACCAGCAAGGTACACAAGCGCATACAGTAGATATATATTTACTGCTGTATCGATGTAATCCAAGTAAAGACAAAAATTGCTCATGTGGAACTACTGTACATTTATTTATGTTATTTCTAGCTTAATATTTGTACCTATAAACCTGTATATACTCCACCCTCTACTACACCACTGGTAGTGGCTTCTGGGATAAGGCCTATGTAATGGTCTGTGTGGTAGTGGCTTCTGAGATAAGGCCTATGTAATGGTCTGTGTGGTAGTGGCTTCTGGGATAAGGCCTATGTAATGGTCTGTGTGGTAGTGGCTTCTGAGATAAGGCCTATGTAATGGTCTGTGTGGTAGTGGCTTCTGGGATAAGGCCTATGTAATGGTCTGTGTGGTAGTGGCTTCTGAGATAAGGTCTATGTAATGGTCTGTGTGGTAGTGGCTTCTGGGATAAGGCCTATGTAATGGTCTGTGTGGTAGTGGCTTCTGAGATAAGGTCTATGTAATGGTCTGTGTGGTAGTGGCTTCTGGGATAAGGCCTATGTAATGGTCTGTGTGGTAGTGGCTTCTGAGATAAGGCCTATGTAATGGTCTGTGTGGTAGTGGATTCTGGGATAAGGCCTATGTAATGGTCTGTGTGGTAGTGGCTTCTGGGATAAGGCCTATGTAATGGTCTGTGTGCTAGTGGCTTCTGGGATAAGGCCTATGTAATGGTCTGTGTGGTAGTGGCTTCTGGGATAAGGCATATGTAATGGTCTGTGTGCTAGTGGCTTCTGGGATAAGGCCTATGTAATGGTCTGTGAGGTAGTGGCTTCTGGGATAAGGCCTATGTAATGGTCTGTGTGGTAGTGGCTTCTGGGATAAGGCCTATGTAATGGTCTGTGTGGTAGTGGATTCTGGGATAAGGCCTATGTAATGGTCTGTGTGGTAGGTTTTTGTCACAGAGAGCTGTGGGTTGGCAGCGCACTACATTGAAGGCTGCCATAAGTTGAGGGACAGTGTCTGACAGACCAATCAACCTGCACATGTCCTCTACTGTATGCTTATTGTTATTGTTGAATGTATGGTTATTTTGACACTTGGTTATTGTTGTTACTGTTGCCCCATTGACAATTTTGATTCTCATTTTTATATTGTAAATATCCAAAATAAGCTTTGGCAATATGTACATTGTTACGTCATGCCAATAAAGCAAATTGAATTGAATTGAATTGAGAGAGAGAGAGAGAGAGAGAGAGAGAGAGAGAGAGAGAGAGAGAGAGAGAGAGAGAGAGAGAGAGAGAGAGAGAGAGAGAGAGAGAGAGAAAGAGAAAGAGAGAGAAAGAGAGAGAGAGAGAGAGAGAGAGAGAGAGAGAGAGAGAGAGAGAGAGAGAGAGAGAGAGAGAGAGAGAGAGAGAGAGAGAGAGAGAGAGAGAGAGAGAGAGGAACTAAAGTTATTTGTTTCTAACACCCTAGTCACACCCCGACCTAACCAACATAGAGAATAACAAGCTCTCTATGGTCAGGGTGTGACATCCATGCACCACTTTTCTGTTACATTTTTTTGTTGTTGAATATTTTGAAAACAAGTAATTTTTTTCACTTCACCAATTTGGACTATTTTTTGTATGTCCATTACATATAATCCAAATAAAAATCTATTTAAATTACAGGTTGTAATGCAACAAAATAGGAAAAATGCCAAGGGGGGTGAATACTTTTGCAAGGCACTGTAGTTGGATGTCGGGATAGGTTGTCACAGCTTTCCTGCAGCATGACATGAACCACTGTGTGAGATACTGACCCTGTAGTCTTCCTCCAAGCTGAGCTGAGACCAGGTGTTTTAAACAATAAGGTCTCGTTATATATTCCCCATGGGTTTTTTTCATTAACCTGTGCCTCAACGAGAGGAAAGATGAGCCATGGTGTAATTATGTTGTTACGGAGTGCGTGTGTGTGCGTCTGTGTGCGTCTGTGTGCATGTGTGTGCATGTGTGTGCGTCTGTGTGCATCTGTGTGCGTGTGCGTAGAGCACCATCATCCTCCTCCTTAAAGGAGAAACCTACTCAAAATATATATTTTTGTCTTTTTTTCATTAGTCCACTATTAATACAGTCCCAAAATCACGAGAGACAAGATGAGCCATTGCATAATTATGCTGCCAGTTGGGACCCTGGTAATGCAGCGCTAATCTCCAATCGGAACGGGTGCCTGCCCGGAGTTTCACATCGCAGTGGCCCACTCTCCCTCCTCCCATAATTCTCTCCTCTCCCCCAGAGGTTAAGCCTCCGCCAATTATTCTACACCCATCATACAGAGTTTAACAAACGTTTTGAGATGTAGAATGGTAATGGGCACCATGATGGCACCAGAACACTGGAATGAATAAGGATGTTATTGTTATGTGTGTTATGTGTGTGCTGCCAACATGGAGGATAGCTTGCAAACCTCTGTATATCTTCAACTCTGCATGAGCCGTCTATCCTCCCCTTTCTATCCCATGTTTTCCTGGTTTTCCCTTTCTATCCCATGTTTCCTGGTTCTCTCTCTCTATCTCTATAGTTATTTGTTTCTAACTAGCCTACATGCCGAGAATGCCGAGAATACCAATCTTTCAAGATCTCTCTATCTCTCTTTCTTTTTCTCTTTTCTTTCACCATCGTTATTCTACTTTTGGCCACAAACATCTAATCAGGAATTAGACTAGTTAGCATTGATTTGTTGCTGTTAAAGTGAGCTGGGTTTGGCTCCAGGAGATGGTTGAATAATAATTCTAGATAAAGGCCAATAATGAGGGGACAGGTATTCTTTTATACAACATGCAGCAATACAGTTCCCATTGAATTATGGATGACTGGGACACAAGCAAGCACACATGGTTATTATGGTGCTTGTGTGTGCAATGCATAAGAAAATTAAGTTGGATTAAATGAGTGTACTCATCCATCCATCCATGTACAATATCATCATTGATAGCATCTCTTATGGTACCTTTCCTGTTTTCCACTGTAGACAATATGCCAAACAAAATGTCATACCATATGTCAAACAATCAAAAATGGTGTTTCATAGACAGCTGTTCTGTATTCTGTGGGTGATGTATCCCCTTTAGAAAGATGCCATTTCCATGTATTGCTTTTGACAGCTGGGTTAACCGAGGGGCAAATGTGAATTTCAAAGGCGAGTCAAACTTAACTGCAAATCTGCTATTGACCTCAATTGACATCAATGGATAATTTACCTGAAGTCAACATTTTTGGCTAAGTCAGTGCCAACTGGTAGGAAACACCCCTTTTCAAATTTGGGTTTGCAAGTTGTCATGATTAATTTGAGACGTATTAATATTCAGATGAAGCATCGTACCGAAAGGTCCTGACTCAATAACTCAATAACTGACATAACAGTTTTCACAAAGATTACTTTCGCGTTAACCAAATATCGGGTCTTAAATCTCACACATTAGGGCCAACATTTTTATGTTGCAATGAGAGGAACCCTAAAGGTCCCCACTAATAGTGGATTACCCTACTCAGGTCTAGATCCAATCAGATCAGCGTTAACCGGAGATAGCAGACACCCGAATAGCAGATGTTTTGGAGGTGGAACTTTGAATCCGTCAAATCGGTGAACAGCTTCTATTGAGATCATTGTCATGAAGCCACACCGCCCGACTCATGGTAGAAGTTCAGAACGATAAAGTGTAGACGATATAGAAATAATTACACCAATTGAAAAATCAATAAACAAAATATTAAGGATTTCTATCAGCCTAAGAGGTGTAGATTCCATCTCGCATTCCAGTGTTCCAACTTGTAAACAAGGCTGCATGATATTTCTCTTAATGCGACTCTGTGCAGCCAATGGCAATGTTCGCTTTAGGTATAATGCAAGGAGCTGCTTGTGGATTTGACAGCTCCAACACAGTTCCACCTCAGACACCACCAAAACAACTGCTATGCGGATGTCGGCTAAAGTTGATCTGATTGAATAGAGCCCTTAGTCATTAACTGATTCCACGTCATGTGTGTTCATACTGAGCGAGAAGTGATCTCAACCACTCGCTCCATCTCACAGTAGTCTGCTTATGGATTTTTTATTACATACCACTCCTTGGAGGAAGAGGAGATTGCATCCCTCTTCTAAAGGAAGGGCTAAGGAAAACGCTTTTCCTATCAACAGAGATAATGGAGTGAAAGCCATCTAGTGAGAAATTGTCAATCAAAATCTAATGTATAGGCATTGATTCCCTGCTTATCATAGAAGCCTTAAGGCAGGGAAAGTGTGTGTGTGTGTGTGTGTGTGTGTGTGTGTGTGTGTGTGTGTGTGTGTGTGTGTGTGTGTGTGTGTGTGTGTGTGTGTGTGTGTGTGTGTGTGTGTGTGTGTGTGTGTGTGTGTGTGTGTGTGTGTGTGTGTGTGTGTGTGTGTGTGTGTGTGTGTGTGTGTAAAGACGCACGTTGTTTTATGCTTCATTAGCTTCACTTTGCATATGGTTTGAGAATGGCTGTGTTGATGAAGGCAGTTAGTTACATGGTGCAGAATTGAAATGTATACTGAACAAAAATATAAACGCAACATGTAAAGTGTTGGTCCCATGTTTCATGAGCTAAAATAAAACATGAGCTATAATAAAACATCAGTTCCATATGCACAAAAAGCTTAATTCTCTCAAATGGTATGCACAAATGTGTTTACATCCCTGTTAGTGAGCGTTTCTCCTTTGCCAAGATAATCCATCCACCTGACAGGTGTGGCATATCAAAAAGCTGATTAAAAAGCATGATCATTACACAGGTGCACTTTGTGCTGGGGATCATTAAAAGCCACTCTAAAATGTGCAGTTTTGCCACAAAACACAATGCCACAGATGTCTCAAGTTTTGAGGGTGCATGCAATTGACACACTGACTGCAGGAATGTCCACCACAGCTGTTTGCAGATAATTGCATTTCCACATATTAGGGCTGAATGAATTCATTTCAATCGACAGATTTCCTGATATGAACTGTAACTCAGTTGCATGTTGCATTTATATTTTTGTTCAGTATAGTTTACAAAAGTTCAATCAGTTAGGCTGGTCTGAATTCTCCCTTCAACTTAAGTACAGTAAGCATAATATAATTCACGTAGTTTCCTATTCTATGTACACAGTGGGAGTGTATATGTTGAAGGTTCCAAACACCATCATCATCAGCACAGTGTCATATCTCTCCTCCCTTTTTCTATTAATCACATGGGGAATGTCATTCACCTATTTCCCTTCTAGTGAAGGCCAGGTTGGGTTAGCTGTTTGCTTATATCATTATGAATTAGACTATAATAACTTAGTAGTCTGGTCCAGTGGTAGTGCTGCTGACTGTGGACTAAACATTTCCCTCCACGGCACAATAATTCCTCACACTTGCTATTTAACCAATGGGCTCACTCTTGCAATTATCACCTTTCTCTCTCTTAACCAATGGGAGTAAATCTTGTGATGTACAGTCGTGGCCAAAAGTTTTGAGAATGATACGAATATTAATTTCCACAAAGTCTGCTGCTTCAGTGTCTTTAGATATTTTTGTCAGATGTTACTATGGAATACTGAAGTATAATTACAAGCATTTCATACGTGTCAAAGGCTTTTATTGACAATTACATGAAGTTGATGCAAAGAGTCAATATTTGCAGTGTTGACCCTTCTTTTTCAAGACCTCTGCAATCCACCCTGGCATGCTGGCAATTAACTTCTGGGCCACATCCTGACTGATGGCAGCCCATTCTTGCATAATCAATGCTTGGAGTTTGTCAGAATTTGTGGGTTTTTGTTTCTCCACCCGCCTCTTGAGAATCGACCACAAGTTCTCAAAGGGATTAAGGTCTGGGGAGTTTCCTGGCCATGGACCCAAAATATCGATGTTTTGTTCCCCGAGCCACTTCGTTATCACTCTTGCCTTATGGCAAGGTGCTCCATCATGCTGGAAAAGGCATTGTTCGTCATCAAACTGTTCCTGGATGGTTGGGAGAAGTTGCTCTCGGAGAATGTGTTGGTACCATTCTATATTCATGGCTGTGTTCTTAGGCAAAATTGTGAGTGAGCCCACTCCCTTGGCTGAGAAGCAACCCCACATATGAATGGTCTCAGAATGCTTTACTGTTGGCATGACACAGGACTGATGGTAGCGCTCACCTTGTCTTCTCCAGACAAGCTTTTCTCCGGATGCCCCAAACAATCGGAAAGGGGATTCATCAGAGAAAATGACTTTACCCCAGTCCTCAGCAGTCCAATCCCTGTACCCTTTGCAGAATATCAGTCGGTCCCTGATGTTTTTCCTGGAGAGAAGTGGCTTCTTTGCTGCCCTTCTTGACACCAGGCCATCCTCCAAAAGTCTCCTCACTGTGCGTGCAAATGCACTCACACCTGCCTGCTGCCATTCCTGAGCAAGCTCTGTACTGGTAGTGCCCCGATCCCGCAGCTGAATCAACTTTAGGAGACGGTCCTGCCGCTTGCTGGACTTTCTTGGGCGCCCTGAAGCCTTCTTCACAACAATTGAACCGCTCTCCTTGAAGTTCTTGATGATCCGATAAATGGTTGATTTAGGTGCAATCTTACTGGCAGCAATATCCTTGCCTGTGAAGCCCTTTTTGTGCAATGCAATAATGATGGCACGTGTTTCCTTGCAGGTAACCATGATTGACAGAGGAAGAACAATGATTCCAAGCACCAGCCTCCTTTCGAAGCTTCCAGTCTGTTATTCGAACTCAATCAGCATGACAGAGTGATCTCCAGCCTTGTCCTCGTCAACACTCTGATGTCAGCTGGTCCTTTTGTGGCAGGGCTGAAATGCAGTGGGAATATTTTGGGGAGATTCAGTTCATTTGCATGGCAAAGAGGGACTTTGTAATTAATTGCAATTCATCTGATCACTCTTCATAACATTCTGGAGTATATGCAAATTACCATCATACAAACTGAGGCAGCAGACTGTGAAAATTGCCACGACTGTATATGTCAAACTTATTCTCTTAATTGCTGTACAGCAAAAGTTACCGACAACTCTCCACCTCCCTACCACCACCTCCCTACCACCACCACCTATAATAATGTCCTCATAAGGCCGGTCATTGGAACTCCCTTACGATGCCAGCAGCCCCGCATAGGGCTACCAGACATCATCGCCCCTACCTGGGCTCGAACCAGGGACCCTCTGCACACATCAACAACTGCCTCCCACGAAGCATCATTATCCATTGCTCCACAAAAGCCGCGGCCCTTGCAGAGCAAGGGGAACAACTACTTCAGGGTCTCAGAGCGGGTGACGTCACCGATTGAAACGCTATTAGCGCGCATCCCGCTAACTAGCTAGCCATTTCACATCGGTTACAGTAGCACAACGGCAACTCGAGGCTACATCGCACTGATTAGTGCAGCACTTTTTTCAGCTCTCCTTTCCTCTCCTCTCCCCAGTCACTTGGGCCAGAGAGCTACTTTTAAATGGCGCACCTCTCTCTCACACACTCCCACTCTTTCCCTGTCCCTCTCTCTCTCTCCCCCCCCTCCCCGCTCCCTCTCTCTCTCGCTCCCCCTCTCCCCCTCGCTCTCTCTCTCCCCACGCTCTCTCTCTCCCTCTCCCTCTCCCCTCTTTCTCTCTCTCTCTCCCCCTCCCTCTCTCCCTCTCCCACCTTTCTCCCCCTCCCTCTCCCACCTCTCTCTCCCCCCCTCTCCCACCTCTCTCTCCCCCCCTCTCCCACCTCTCTCTCCCCCTCCCTCTCTCTCTCTCTCTCTCTCTCTATCATTATCACTTTCAATGTCACTCCTTTGTAATCCCTCTCTTTTCCTCTGTCATACTATTCCAGTCTGAAACTGGCAAGCAGTAGCCATGGTTCAACTGGCAAGCAGTTGCCATGGTTCGACTGGTAGGCAGTAGCCATGGTTCAACTGGCAGGCAGTAGCCATGGTTCAACTGGCAAGCAGTAGCCATGGTTCAACTGGCAAGCAGTAGCTATGGTTCAACTGGCAGGCAGTAGCCATGGTTCAACTGGCAGGCAGTAGCCATTGTTCAATGTGATCGTCCCACTCTAGCTTGTGCTTACGTATGTCATATTGTACCATTGAACATCTGGTAACATTGAAATTTAGGTAAGGTAACATTAATTATGAGTTTTTATACATGTAACTCTGAATCTTGAGTTCTTGAGTTCTAAATCTTGTCCCCTGTCAATGGTAGGGGATTTGTTAGATACTGGCAATCTCTAACACACAGCAGGAGCAGCACTGCCACAGTGGCTATTTGTCATGTGTGTTTGCTCTGTTTTGTCTGCCAATACTGTGTGTGTGTGTGTGTATATATATCTTTATCTCTTCCTCCCTTGTTGCTTTCCTCTGTCTTTCTCCTTTTCCTTCCTCTCCCTCTCTCTCTCTCCCCCAGTTGCCCATTCCCTCTATCCCACACTGCACAGGGCCTGAGCTCAAAGGCGTTAGGCGAGTCATGGTGGAGTTGCTCCGTCCTTCTCCGTGGGCCCAGTTGGTTGCCATGGTTTCATGACCTTCCTGTATTGTGGCGCTAACGGCTCGAGTAGCTTCTTATTTGCCACCCTGTTTGTGTCTCTGTCTCTGTCCTTCCTCCTCATCCCCCTCTCATTACTCCTCCTTTATGTCTGTCTCTCTCTCTGTCTCAATGTCTCTCTCTCTATCGCTGTCTCACTCTCTCCTTTTTTTTCTCTCTCTATGTCTCACCGTCTCTCCTTCTGTCTCTCTCTCTATCGCTGTCTCACTGTCTCTCTCTCTATCGCTGTCTCAATCTCTCCTTCTGTCTCTCTATCGCTGTCTCACTCTCTCCTTCTGTCTCTCTATCGCTGTCTAACTGTCTCTCCCTTCCCTCACTCTCTTTCCCTCCATCATTCCCCCCTCCTTTTTTTCATACCGTGAGAGAGACCTAGTACAGTGTGACAGCAGAGGGATCGTGACTTGTATCTAATGTTTGAGTATGTGTGCGTGGAGTGTGTGTGTGTGTGTGCTTGTGTGTGTGTGTGTGTGTGTGTGCGCATTCATCTTGAAGTCTTGCTGTGCTGATAGTTGTAAGAGTAATACTCTTGGATAATTGGCTGCTTTGACCAATCTTACATGGGTCACTGTTTCACTAATTTGAGAAATGCTCACACACACACACACACACACACATACCTGCATTCACACACACAAACACACACACACGTCCATAACACTCACATACACTTGTCCACCACACACACACACACACACACACACACACACACACACACACACACACACACACACACACACACACACACACACACACACACACACACACACACACACACACACACACACACACACACACACACACACACACACACACACACACACACACGTCCATAGCACCTGGTTCCCTGCTGGATGTCTCTCTTTCTCTGCTTCATCTTGTCGACCGTGGACCGTATGTTAAACTAAAGAGCAGATGACATTCCCCTCAAAATAAAGCTCTTTGATTATCCAATATCAGCTATGATGCAGGTGCTATGAAAAGGAATGGACAATGCTACTGATAGGAAACACAATGCTAATTCAAAAGAGCTGAAATTGGAACTGGGAAGTAGAATGAACGGTGTCATTATTCAATTAATTGGCATTCATTCAATGAAATGATACCTGATATAAACTGAGTAAAGGGTTATGTTATGGAGATGAATAAGATAGTGCTTCAACCAATATGAAATGTTACTGAGGTGTATACAGTAATCATGGTTTTACCCTAATTTAAATACTCTAACTAACTAACACAAGTGGGTTAAGATAATCTATAAATCTTAAAAGACCTGAAGCACTGTACAGGATGTTTTTTCCAGTTTGGTTTAGTAGTTCTGATGTACTGTATGTGTATGTTTGTGTGCCTTTAATGCATTCCTGTATGTGATCATGTGCTTGTGTGTGTGTGTGTGTGTGTGTGTGTGTGTGTGTGTGTGTGTGTGTGTGTGTGTGTGTGTGTGTGTGTGTGTGTGTGTGTGTGTGTGTTTGCTTGTCTGTGTGTGCAGTCTGGCGTTAGTGTTGGGTTAACAGAATAATTGATTAAGTCATTTGTTCCTGCCCATCACGCCCCTTTCTCCCAGCTGGGCCAACGAAAAGTTAATTAACACCTATGGAACTCTGATGCCTCGAGGGACATCTGGGAAATGTAGTTATGTTCAAAGAGCATGGGAAAATCTATTTCTCAGCTGACTTGTCCAAGTTCTTCCACACTGTTCTTGACAAACCATTTCTGTATGAACCTGGCTTTGTGCATGGGGGCATTGTCATGCTGAAACAGGAAAGGGCCTTCCCCAAACTGTTGCATCAAAGTTGGAAGAACAGAATCTTCTAGCATGTCATCGTAGTGTTATGATTTCCCTTCACTGGAACTAAGGGGCCTAGCCCGAACCATGAAAGACAGCCACAGACCATTATCCCTGCTCCACCAATCTTTACAGTTGGCACTATGTATTCGGGCTGGTAGCGTTCAAATCCAGGTTTGTCAGTCGGACTGTCAGATGGTGAAGTGTGATTAATCACTCCAGAGAACGTGTTTCCACTGCTCCAGAGTCCAATGGCGGCGAGCTTTACACCACTCCAGCCGACGCTGGGCATTGCACATGGTGATCTTAGGTTTGTGTCCGGCTGCTCGGTCACAGTTTACCATATATGCATAGTCACTTTACAACTGCAGATTGCCCCTTTAAATGAAATGTTTCCACAATGTGTTTTATTACTGTGCAATATATAACAAGACAGTAGGCTACTAGAGTCCTATATAGAGAGTCTGGCAAACTGTTTGTCACATTGTCGCTTCGTGCCAAGCCGTCTGTGTCAGTGTAGTTTTAACTGTCATTGTTACAGATGGTGGAATCTTTGGCGCCATCATGCAGCCCATTACAATTCTACATCTCAAACAGACTGAAGTCTGTACCTCTATTTCTCTGCTCTCTGTGGCATCAGACCAGTCTATGAAATCAGCGGGGAACCAGTTAGAGGACACACCCCCAGATCATCTGATAGAGGATATATCCCAAATAGCACCCTATTCCCTATATAGTGCACTACTTTTGACCAGGGCCGATAATGCACTACTTTTGACCAGAGCCATATCTAAGTAGTGCACTACATAGGGAATAGAGTGCCATTAGGGATGCAAGCAAATAGACACTCACATGGGACCTCGACTCCTCCAGCTAATGTCGACTGGCCTCTCCATTTAGGAGCGCTTCTCCAAGCCTTATCACCGCTATTGGAGATTCTATGAAAATACCTGGACCTCTTTTATTGTTTAGTAATTGTCCCCAAATCAAATAAATTCCCAATAAAGTATTTTTTTCACAAAATAATTCAAGCTGCTCAAAAGCCCAAAGCGCAAAGCTAGAAAAAGCACAGAAAGATAAGTAGATATGTTTTTTCACACAGAGTGTGATAATCATAACTGTATTTAATAAAGGAACAGCTCTCAGTTGGTCACTACTTAGCTATAATCTTGGTGTACATCCACAGTGCACTTCCTGTGGGTGTATCCCCTTATCCTTTTAATTGGGAGCTGCCGCGGTTCTGCAAGAGAAAGACTTTGTCTGAGTCCCAAATTGAACCCTATTTTCTACATAGTGCACTACGTTTGACCAAAGCCCAGGAGCAGGACAGGAGTGATGGAGGTGGCACTAGTGTTACATCAGGGCACTGTCTCCCTGCAGACAGAACAGACAGCCTGGTGATACTGACAATTCTGAGAGACAGAGAGAGAGACAGAGACAGAGACAGAGAGAGAGAGAGAGAGAGAGAGAGAGAGAGAGAGAGAGAGAGAGAGAGAGAGAGAGAGAGAGAGAGAGAGACGGACGGACGGATGGAGAGAGTGTGGGTGTGTGTGTGTGTTCCTGTATGTGAGAGAGAAAGAGAGATGGGAAGAAAACTACTTCAAAGTGCTGTGTCTCAAAATGGGATCAGCTCTGCGCTGATCTTCAACCCGAGCCCAAACGCATACACACACACTGTACATACACACCAGCATGTGCTTAGGGAGTGAGAGAAAATACAGTTGGGAGTTCAGCAACATTACATTTATGGAAGCCTTTTCCAAAATCCCTGACAGATTTAAATAATTGTCAATTAATCATTAAGTCTAAATCTTGTTCACCTGTGTCTGCCAGCCACAATCACAAGGCAGCCAATCAGATCACAGAGGAACAGGAATGGGGAGGAATTTGATCAGTTAATCATACATTGATGCCAATGGAAGAATTAAGTGAAAACTCGAGATTAGAGCACAGATCTCAAGTTAGAATTCAGGCCTAAATTAATTGTCTAGAGTCCAGAGTCACAAGTCCAGGGCCATATTCATTAAGTGTCTCAGACTAGGAGTGCTGATCTAGAATAAGTTTTTAGATCATAATGAATAATCATAATGAATTCATTATGATTATTGACTAAAGAAGACAGTGGCAGAAGAAATGGCAGCCGTTTTACGGGTGACTAATTGTGCTATTATGTGTTTTTTCCCGTGATATTTGTAACTTATTTTGTACATAATGTTTCTGCCACCATATCTTACGGCAAAAAATAGCTTCTGGATATCAGGACAGCGATAACTCACCTCGGATTAGACAAAGACTTTTTCTTCAACAAGCAGGAAGCACAGGATGTACTTCAGACACCCAACAAGGCCGAAATCCCCGTCATTGGCAAGAGAAAAAGACACAGGTATAGAGGACACAGGGCGGGGTGCCTTGTAAGGATCCGCCGACGGCTAGTGGGAAATCTGCCTTTACCTTCAGTATTACTTGCCAACGTACAATCATTGGACAATAAATTAGACGAGGTACGTTCATGAATATCCTACCAACGGAACATCAAAAACTGTAACATCTTATGTTTCACCGATTCGTGGCTGAATGACGACATTAATAACATTCAGCTGGCGGGATATACGCTGCACCGGCTAGATAGAACAGCACACTCCGGTAAGACGAGGGGGCGGCGGTCTGTGTATATTTGTAAACAAAAGCTGGTGCACGAAATCTAAGGAAGTCTCTAGATTTTGCTCGCCTGTAGTAAAGTCTCATGATAAGCTGTAGACCACACTATTTGCCAAGCGAATTTTCATAAAAAAGATTTGTGGCTGTTTATTTACTACCACAGACGGACGCTGGCACTAAGACTGCACTGAGTCACCTGTATAAGGAAATAAGAAAACAGGAAACCGCTCACCCAGAGACGGCGCTCCTAGAGGCCAGGGACTTTAATGCAGGGAAATTTAAATTTAAATTCTAGATCCCCTTTACTCCACACACAGAGACGCGTACAAATCTCACCCTCGCCCTCCATTTGGCAAATCTGACCATAATTATATCCTCCTGATTCCTGCTTACAAGCAAAAACTAAATCAGGAAGTACCAGTGACTCGGTCTATTAAAAAGTGGTCAGACTGAAATATGTTCTGGGATTCTTCCAATGGCATTGAGGAGTACACCACATCAGTCACTGGCTTTATCAATAAGTGCACCGAGGACGTCGTCCCCACAGTGACTGTACGTACATACCCCAACCAGAAGCCATGGATTACAGGTAACATTTGCACTGAGTTAAAGGTTAGAGCTGCCGTTTTCAAGGTGCGGGACAATACCTTATATGAAATCCTGCTATGCCCTCAGACTAACCATCAAACAGGCAAAGCGCCAATACAGGGCTAAGATTGAATCGTACTACACCGGCTCCGACGCTCGTCAGATGTGGCAGGGCCTGCAAACTATTATAGACTACAAAGGGAAGCACAGCCACGAGCTGCCCAGTGACACGAGCCTACCAGACGAGCTAAATCACTTCTATGCTCGCTTTGAGGCAAGCAACACTGAGGCATGCATGAGGATCAGCTGTACCGGATGACTATGTGATCATGCTCTCCGTAGCCGACGTGAATAAGACCTTTAAACAGGTCAACATTCACAAGGCCGCTGGGCCAGACGGATTACCAGGACATGTGCTCCGGGCATGTGCTGACCAACTGGCAGTTGTCTTCACTGACATTTTCACTGACACCCGTAGCACTTACGTCCGTAGCCATGAAGTGCTTTGAAAGGCTGGTAATGGCTCACATTAACACCATTATCCCAGAAACCCTAGACCCACTCCAATTTGCATACCGCTCAAACAGATCCACAGATGATGCAATCTCTATTGCACTCCACACTGCCCTTTCCCACCTGGACAAAAGGAACACCTATGTGAGAATGCTATTCACTGACTACAGCTCAGCGTTCAACACCATAGTGCCCTCAAAGCTCATCACTAAGCTAAGGAACCTGGGACTCAACACCACCCTCTGCAACTGGATCCAGGACTTCCTGACGGGCAGCCCCCAGGTGGTGAGGGTAGGTAGCAATACATCTGCCATGCTGATCCTCAACACTGGAGCCCCTCAGGGGTGCGTGCTCAGTCCCCTCCTGTACTCCCTGTTCACCCACGACTGCATGGCAGGGCACGACAGTGGTAGGCCTGATCACCGACAACGACAAGGCAGCCTATAGTGAGGAGGTCAGAGACCTGGCCGGGTGGTGCCAGAATAACAACCTATCCCTCAGCGTAATCAAGACAAAGGAGATGATTGTGGACTACAGGAAAAGGAGGACCGAGCATGCCCCCATTCTCATCGACAGGGTTATAGTGAAGCAGGTTGAGAGCTTCAAGGTCCTTGGTATCCACATTAACAACAAACTAGAATGGTCCAAACACACCAAGACAGTCGTGATGAGGGCACGACAAAACCTATTCCCCCTCAGGAGACTGAAAAGACTTGGCATGGTTCCTAAAACCCTCAAAAGGTTCTACAGCTGCAACATCAAGAACATCCTGACTGGTTGCATCACTGCCTGGTACGGCAACTGCTCGGCCTCTGACCGCAAGACACTAGAGATGTAGTGCGTACGGCCCAGTACATCACTGGGGCTAAGCTGCCTGCCATCCAGGACCTCTATACCAGGCGGTGTCAGAGGAAGGCCCTAAAAATGGTCCAAGACCCCAGCCACCACAGTCATAGACTGTTATCTCTGCTACCGCATGGCAAGTGGTACCGGAGCACCAAGTCTAGGACCAAAAGGCTTCTCAACAGTTTTTACCCCCAAGCCATAAGACTCCTGAACAGGTAATCAAATGGCTACCCGGACTATGCATTGTGTCCCGTCACTCTCGCCCAACCCGCCAACCCCCTCTTTTACGCTGCTGCTACTCTCTGTTTATCATCTATGCATAGTCACTTTAACTATACCTACATGTACATATTACCTCAATTAGCCCGACTAACCGGTGCCCCCGCATATTGACTCTGTACCAGTACCACCTGTATATAGCCTCGCTACTGTTATTTTCACTGTCATTTTACTGTTTTCTTATTATTTTGTATTTCTTTACTTATCTATTGTGTACCTAATACCTTTTTTTTTTATTGCACTGTTGGTTTGGGCTTATAAGTAAGCATTTCACTGTAAGTTACCTGTTGTATTCGGCGCACGTGACAAATAAACTTTTGATTAACGTGTATGGACAGGGAAGACCTGATCCTAGATAAGCACTCCTTTCCTGAGACGTTTTATGAGTACAAGCCCAGAGTTCCATCATGCAAAGGGTTCTCCTTCCATCAGATAGAATCAGAAGGAGGGAGTTAATCAGGAGGAACGGCCCAATAAAATAACACGTTTTGGGGACCCATATGTAGTGTGAGGTCTTGGTTCGCATCTGGCCTGTAGACCAGTGTTTCCCAACTCCGGTCCTGCACTACCCCCAACAGGACACATTTTTGTTGTAGCCCATTAGCATGATCTAATGAAGTAATATAACATTAATAGTACTCCATTCCAGCGTGATCTAATGAAGTAATATAACGTTAATAGTACTCCATTCCAGCGTGATCTAATGAAGTAATATAACGTTAATAGTACTACATTCCAGCGTGATCTAATGAAGTAATATAACGTTAATAGTACTACATTCCAGCGTGATCTAATGAAGTAATATAACGTTAATAGTACTACATTCCAGCGTGATCTAATGAAGTAATATAACGTTAATAGTACTACATTCCAGCGTGATCTAATGAAGTAATATAACATTAATAGCACTCCATTCCAGCGTGATCTAATGAAGTAATATAACGTTAATAGTACTACATTCCAGCGTGATCTAATGAAGTAATATAACGTTAATAGTACTCCATTCCAGCGTGATCTAATGAAGTAATATAAAGTTAATAGTACTCCATTCCAGCGTGATCTAATGAAGTAATATAACATTAATAGTACTCCATTCCAGCATGATCTAATGAAGTAATATAACGTTAATAGTACTCCATTCCAGTGTGATCTAATGAAGTAATATAACTTCTAAAAGGTTATGCCTGAATCTGTGGATATTATCTGATATTATCTGTTATTAGTTTATTATTAGTCTACACTGAAATAAACCTTTTATTTGTGTTCACCAAAGTGGAATACATTGTGGTTAGTGTAGCGAGAGAAACAAAGAAAGAACAAGAGAGAGAGAGAGAGAGAGATGAATTGGCTCCCCAGGGCATGATGAATAGTGCGTGAGGAAGCAACCCGTTACGACGGTGGTTTTAATTGAAACTCAGTCATTAAATTGCGAAACAGACCAGAAAAAATAAAGGTGTTTGCTTTTGTGTATCTAGTGTTTAATTATTAGATTTTGTGTGTATGTGTTTCTACAGTACACTTATGTTTGCATGTGTCTGTTGTGAGTTTGTGTGTGTGTGTGTGTGTGTGTATGTGTGTGCGAACGTGTGTGTGTGTGTTTGTGTGGCTAAATGAAAGCAGCGGTGGACGAGGGCCAGTTCTCCTTGTTATGTGACGGAAGAACAAACAGACAAAGGGGACAGATGCCCATAGGACACAGTGTTATGAATCAATTTCAGGGAGGTATATGAGGTTGGGGAGAGAGGGAAGGAGGGGGGGGTCATAGTAACGATGAATCTGAATCATTATCACGTCCTTCTTCATATCAGACTCCCAAAATATCCTTCTATCTTATTTTTCTCACAATTGTTCCATCTCTTTCCCCTCTTTTTTTGGGTTCTCCACATTTTCTCTCTCCTTTCCGACTGTCTCATTTCTATGCCAATCCATTTTTCATCATCCCTTTCTTTCCTACCCCTTTGAGGCTTTCTTTCACTCTGGCATTCTCCCTCCCATCATCCCTCTATTCCTCCACCTTCCTTCCTTCCCTGCCTCCCTCCGTTCCTCCACCTTACCTTCTTCCTTCCCTCCCTCCATTCCCCCACCTACCCTCCCTCCCACCCTCTTTTTCTCTCCCTCTTCTTCATTATCAATAATGAAAAAAGCGCTCTGCCTCCTCTCCTCCTCTGTGCGTGTGTGTGACAGCAGTGGATCAAAGGACCTTCTACCTTCACAGCGTAGATAGGCGCTTGGCGCTCGTAGACCGGCGCTCGTAGATTGGCGCTCGTAGACCGGCGCTCGTAGATAGGCGCTCGGTGCTCGTAGATCAGCGCTCGTTGGGCTTTGACACTGACAGAAAACAATCTGTCTCCCTGCTCCTCATAAAAGTAGAGACAAAAGGAAGGAGTGATGCGTTTACTTTTCTGTCCCCTCCTGTTGTATACTACAGATGAACAGAACTTCTGTCTGGAGACACTCACTTTTTATTCTGGTTTGAAGCAGTGGGCTAAATCAGGGTTACACAGTGTTTCATGGTAGTCAAACAAATCTACTTTGAAACAAAAGTATACACCTCACACACATGATTATTGACTTTAAAAAAAGAAGACATGTACCATGTCAGATAGAGTTGAAATGTATTTCCATTTTCAGTTTGCATACCAATATTACACGTCATATACATCACAGAAGACTGAAATATAACAAAACCGTTTGACATAGAAACACCGGATTTTCAACAGTTTTTTTCAAATATAATTTATTAATTATGAAATTATGAAAAATGTTGATAACATTCCATCCATGAGGACACTAGAGGGCGATTTGGTCACTGACTGCATATAAACGCAACATGCAACAATTTCAAAAATGTTAAAGAGTTACAGTTCATGTAAGGAAATCAGTCAATTTAAATACATTCATTAGGCCCTAACCTATGGATTTCATATGACTGGGCAGGGGCGCAGCCATTGTTGAGCCTGGGAGGGCATAGGCCCACCCACTGGGGAGCCAGGCCCAGCCAATCATAATTAGTTTTCCCCACAAAAGGGCTTTATTACAGCCCAAAATACTCCTCAGCACCCCAATCCCTCCCCCTCAGACGATCCAGCAGGTGATGGTAGAGAATGGTAGAGGTGATGGTAGAGAAATTAACATTAAATTCTCTGGCAACAGCTGGTGGACATTCCTGCAGTCAGGAACTCCCTCAAAACTTGAGATATCTGTGGCATTGTGTTGTGTTTCAAAACTGCACATTTTAGAGTGGCCTTTTATTGTCCCCAGCACAAGGTGCACCTGTGTGATGATAATGCTGTTTAATCAGCTTCTTGATATGCCACACCTGTCAGGGGTATGGATTATCTTGGCAATGGAAAAATGCTCACTAACATGGATGTAAACAAAATTGTGCACAAAATTTGAGAGAAATAAGCTTTTTGTGCGTATGGAGAATTTCTGGGATCTTTTATTTCAGCTCATGAAACATGGGACCAACACTTTACATGTTAAGTTAATATTTTTGTTCAGTATACTTTCCTAACCCTAAATAATCTACAAGATCAGAGTATTTTTGAATCTACCAATTGGTGCTGAAACGGAGACGAATGTGCATAGTTTAAGATGTCTTTATTTCATTGATCCCTAATATTCTGAACCTGTTCTCTCAATATATTCTAGTCTGACGACAAAATTCAAACTTAAAGGTACACCGTATTTAAAGGGATGGCTTTAGATAAAATTACTGAAAACCCTATTGAATGAAAAAGCCCAACTGAGTGATCCGGGTCAACAGTATCAAATGTAACACTCTTGATTCCATCCCTCTCCTCGCCTTGAACCAGGGACCTTCTGCACACATCGACAACAGTCAGCCACAAAGCATCTTTACCTATCGCTCCACAAAAGCCTCGGTCCTTGCAGAGCTAAGGAAACAAGTATTTCAAGGTCTCAGAGCGAGTGATGTCACCGATTGAAACACTACTAGCGCACACCACTAACTAGCTAGCCATTTCACACTGGTTTCACATTCCACAAACAGTGCAAGTGCATCTCTGCTTCAAGTTGATCCCTTTGGCCGCAGGAATCCATATATAGTGCCCCTGCCTCAAGCAAAGTACGCTAAAACATACAGTGGCAGCTTGAACCGTATTATAGATGACTGTATGGTGTGGCAAAGGACAGACGCACCTCTTTATCTGGGGGTCTTTTTCACTGGGCTCAGCTGCAGCGTCAGTGTTCTCCACTGACTCCACTGAGCCTTGGGTGAAGATGAAGATTTCCTCTTCCTGCTGTTTTCGTTATTAATATTTTCTCTCTCCCTCTGGCTCAGCCTTGGTTGAGTGTAATTAGCAAGACAGAGAGGGATGCTTGCGAAGCGGTTCCATTGGCAATGAGGATTGACTTACGATGCAGTGTGAAATGCAGTGTCACATTTAAAAAAACTTTATTTCTTTCCATCACTTTCCTTTTTGCTCCATGTCCCCTTATTTTGTACTCTTTCCTTACTCCCAAAATGTTGTTGCCTAAATCTCACCTAACCCTCCCACCGTTCCCGTGCGCTGTCCCCCCTATACTACTCCTCCATTCCATACCCCCTGAATCTACCTCCTCACCCCCTCTCTAGTGTACACTTCATTTATCCTCCTCACCCCCCTCTAAATCTGTACACTTCATAATATTTCCCACTTCCCCGAAACTACACATGGACAAAATTATGTGGACACCTGCTTGTCGAACATCTCATTCCAAAATCATGGGCATTAATATGGAGTTGGTACCCCCTTGCTGCTATAGCCTCCACTCTTCTGGGAAGGCTTTCTACTAGATGTTGGAACATTGCTGTGGGGACATGCTTCCATTCAGCAACAAGAGCATTAGTGAAGTCAGGAATTGTTGTTGGGCAATTAGGCCTGGCTCGCAGTCGGCGTTCCAATTCATCCCAACGGTGTTCGATGGAGTTGAGGTAAGGGCTTTTTCAAACCGATCTCGACAAACCATTTCTGTATGGACTTTGCGTTGTGCACGGGGGCATTGTCATGCTGAAACAAGCTGGAAGCACGGAATCGTCTAGAATGTCATTGTATGCTGTAGCGTTAAGATTTCCCTTCTCTGGAACTAAGAGGCCTAGTCCAAACCATGAAACACAGCCCCAGACCATTATTCCTCCTCCACCAAACTTTACAGTTGGAACTATGCATTGGGGCAAGTAGATTTCTTCTGGCATCCGCCAAACCCAGATTTGTCCGTCGGACTGTCAGATTGTGAAGCATGATTCCTCACTCCAGAGAACGCGTTTCCAATGTTCCAGAGTCTAATGGCGGCAAGCTTTACACCACCCCAGCCGACGCTTGGCATTGCGCATGGTGATCCAGCTCTAGATGGGCAGAAAATTACGAACTGGTTGGAAAGGTGGCATCCTATGACGCTGCCCCGTTGAAAGTCACTGAGCACTTCGGTAAGGCCATTTGCAGCTTGTTTGTCTATTGAGATTTTTTATTTATTTATTTTATTTCACCTTTATTTAACCAGGTAGGCCAGTTGAGAACAAGTTCTCATTTACAACTGCGACCTGGCCAAGATAAAGCAAAGCAGTGCGACAAAAACAGCACAGAGTTACACATGGGATAAACAATCGTACAGTCATGGCTGTGCGCTCGATTTTATACACTTGTCAGCAATGGTTGTGTCTGAAACAGCCGAATCCACTAATTTGAAGATGTGTCTACATACTTTTGTATGTATAGTGTACTTCACCCTGTCTCAAGTACGCTAAAACATACAGTAGCAGTGTGGTCGTTAAACTAGATCTCCTCTCTCCCCCTCCACCTCCTCTATTCCCCATAGCTGTGTGTTTGCTCCTGGGCTGTATGATCTTCCCGGATGGCTGGGATGCGGAGGTGGTACGAGACATGTGTGGCGAGGAGACAGGGAAGTACACGCTGGGAAACTGCTCGGTGCGCTGGGCCTACATGCTGGCCATCGTTGGCATCATGGACGCCCTCATCCTCTCCTTCCTGGCCTTCGTTTTGGGCAACCGGCAGAATGACTTCCAGCTGGAGGAGCAGCTCAAAGCAGAACAGAAAGGTGAGGCGCTAATGATGCTAAGCTAACAGCTAGACTAATGCTAATATAGGCTAATAGCTAGGCTAATGCTAATCTACGCTAACAGCTAGCCAAATGCTAGTCTAGGCTAACAAATGGGATGTTAATCCAGGCTAACAACTAGGATAATGCTAATCTAGACTAACAGCTAGGTTAATGCTAATCTAGGCTAACAGCTTTTCTTTGAAATATGCGCCAAAAGTCCTCTTTGTTACCACATTTTAGCAGCAGGATTGTAAAATAAAGCACTGACCAGATGGGCTAGGTTATTTTTTTTTAAATTGCACGCATAACTGTAAATTGCTTTGGATAAAAACGTCTGCTAAATGGCATATACTGTATATTATTTTTTATTATTTCTATATATTGAGACACCAGTGGCTAATGCTAATTGTTTTCATATATCAAGCAATGTACTGGGTTTACAAAATGCTATGTAGTTATGTTTTCATTACATTTCAAAACCAGCCCTGTTCTTTTTTATTATTGCATTGATAATTAAGTTTCAATGTTTTGAGTAAAACTTTTGGCACAAACAAGCCACCATGTAGCTAGCTCAGCTCAAAGGCTAGCTATCTAGAACTATTTCAAAATGAAAACGACTAACTACAGCTATAGCTACCACAATGACATGAGAGCTCATGCCTGTTACACGAGGAAAGCCAATGCATCACCGCAGGGGGAACCCTATCCCAGGTCAGGACTGTTTTTCTTGTAGTTTGCACAGCCAGGGCTGGTTTTCCTGTTTGTTGGACTTGAAAATTGTGATGTTGATCGGGGGTGTAGGTTTAAAGTCTTTGTGTACCAGGGGACACATGTTCATAAATATTTTATATTGCATTTCAGTTTCTGTGAAATGCATTGTGATGTCGGGTGCATTACATCATCCAGGTTTTCAATAATCTACACACTGTTCCCTTTACAAAACCTTTGTCTATGAAATATTTCTGTGTTCTAGAGTTGAATAGCGAGGCAACGTTGCTCTATCTACATTTGGTGCGTCTGTATATTTTTTACGATTTACCAAAAATATTGGTGGCGTCGTGATGAGGGATGTTGCAGCATGATCAGAGGCAGGAGAAGACAGTGTGTCAAACTGCATTAAGAAAAATATCTAAATACCCCCCCCCCATCCTTCATAGCCCTCTGATTCTGTTGAATAAGTTTCCATGGTTACTTGTCATATTCCAGCTGGACTCTCTCTCTCTCTCTTTCCAATATTCCGATCATTCCCCCTCGATTAATCTTTCTCTCCCCCATCATCCATCCACTGGATGCTAATTTTGTTTCATCTGGTTCAAGGGGGGGTGGGGGGGGCTGGAAGGGTGCGTCTGGGCTAGCACCAGATGAGGTAGGGGGGTTGCAGTGAGGTTGTGGAGGGTGGTGTTGAGGCATCTGTAGTTGCCTGAGTAGCGGTGTTGCGTCAACAACAAAACCTAGCGGCAGCGTGCCAGAACTCATCTGGCGTTATTTGTCTTGCCTTAATCTACTCGGCTGTTTACCCACCCCACCCTCCATCTGTTTTTTAAAATCTCCTTCCAGACACGGTTTACATTCATAAATGTTCTCTTCCCTCAACCGAAGCAATTAAAGCGGTCATATTTATTTCCCCCTTAGTAGCATTTGCTCAGATGTAGCATAGTGCAACCTCCCGGTGGTATTCTCCACGTTCAACAACATTTCCCCCGTTTCCCATGAGGCTGAGCTTTATGGAGTTGTCTAGCCGGAGACAGGGAGCCATTAGCATCATGGCTAACTAGTGCTGACACATGTTCACTGCTAGTGTTCATTTGCAGGGTTAATTAAACCAACCCACAGGACCAGAGGCAGAGAAATGTTGGAATACCTTCACATAAATTCATCAGATAAAATAGCTTCATTCACAGCATCATGGCTCGTTTCATTGCGACATGAACGCTTGGTATTCTCTCGGTCTTGAAAATATGACACCCTGGAATGCAATTTGAAAACAAATATACATGAAAAAGTAGCCTAAATTATATTTTTGTTTGAATTAGATACAATGGAGCATCAACGAGCAGATGTGGACATGTTTCCAGACACAATATTCTGAGCGTTTCCCTCCCGTTTCTCACACCAGACCTCCTAGTGGTTCTCACCGTGGGAGGCCAGAATTTGGACAGTATTCCGACGGAGCGGCAAAACCTATTTGAGCCATCCAAGAGGAATCGTCTCATTCAACAACCCTTGGGGATAAACAATTGGTTTAACCTGCGATAGCAGTGAAATATAGTGCATTCACTTTTTCAACATTTTGTTGTGTTACAGCTTTAATTTAAAATTGATTACAATTCGATTTTTTTGGTCACTGGCCTACACACAATACCCCATAATGTCAAAGTGGAATTATATTTTTTAAATGTTTACAAATTAATACAAAATGAAAAGCTAAAATGTCTTCAGTCAATAAGTATTCAACCCCTTTTTTTATGACAAGCCTAAATAAGTTCAGGGGTACAAATGTGCTTAACAAGTCACGTAGTAAGTTGCACTCACTCTGTATGCACTAATAGTGCTTAAAACGTCTTATGGCTGCAATCTCATTAACGGGATGATATGACAACAGCCAGTGAAAGTGCAGGGCGCCAAATTCAAACAACAGAAATCTCATAATTAAAATTCCTCAAACATACATGTGTCTTATACCATTTTAAAGGTAATCTTGTTGTTAATCTCACCAAAGTGTCCGATTTCAAATAGGCATTACAGCGAAAGCACCACAAACGATTATGTTAGGTCACCACAAAATCACAGAAAAACACAGTCATTTTTCCAGCCAAAAACAGCAGTCACAAAAAGCAGAAATAGAGATAAAATTAATCACTAACCTTTGATGATCTTCATCAGATGACACTCATAGGACTTCATGTTACACAATACATATATGTTTTGTTTGATTAAGTTCATATTTATATCCAAAAACCTCAGTTTACATTGGCGCCATGTTCAGAAATGCCTCCAAAATATCCGGAGTAATTGCAGAGGGCCACGTCAAATAACATAAATACTCATCATAAACTTTGATGAAAGATACATGTTTTACATAGAATTAAAGATACACTTGTTCTTAATGCAACCACTGTGTCAGATTTCAAAAAGCTTTACGGCAAAAGCACAATATTCAATAATCTGAGAACAGCGTTCAGCCATAAAAGGAAGCCATACAGTTACCCGCCAAATTGTGCAGTCAACAAAACTCATAAAAAGCATTATAAATCTTCACTTACCTTTGTTGATCTTCGTCGGAATGCACTCCCAGGACTCCCACTTCCACAATAAATTTTTGTTTTGTTCGATAATGTCCATCATGTATGTCCAAATAGCTATTTTTGTTAGCGTGTTTGGTAAACAAATCCAATGTCAGGAAGCGCGTTCACTAAAACCTGACGAAATGTCCAAAAGTTCCGTAACAGTCAGTAGAAACATGTCAAACGATGTATTGAATCAATCTTTAGAATGTTTTTAACATAAATCTTCAGTAACGTTCCAACCGGAGAATTACATTGACTTCAGATGTGCGATGGAACAGAGCTCCCTCTCATGTGAACGCGCATGGTCAGAGCATGGTCAGGTCATGATAGACCTGACTAATTCCTGTCTCCTTCGGCCCCACTTCACAGTAGAGGCATCAGACAAGGTTCTACAGACTGTTGACATTAGTGAAAGCCGCAGGAAGTGCAAACTCATCCATATGCCACTGTGTATTCAATAGGGTCTTGGTTGAAAATCGACCAACCTCAGAATTCCCACTTCCTGTTTGGATTTCTTCTCAGGTTTTTGCCTGCCATATGAGTTCTGTTATACTCACAGACATCATTCAAACAGTTTTAGAAACTTCAGAGTGTTTTCTATCCAATACGAATAATAATATGCATATATTAGCAACTGGGACTGAGGAGCAGGCAGTTTACTATGGGCACCTCTGTGCACCTTTCATCCAAGCTACTCAATACTGCCCCTGCAGCCATAAGAAGTTAACATGATTTTTTTATGACTACCTCATCTCTGTACCCCACACATACAATTATCTGTAAGGTCCCTCAGTCGAGCAGATAATGTCAAACACAGATTAAATTACAAGACCAGGGAAGTTTTCCAATACCTCACAAAGAAGGACACCTATAGGTAGATGGGTAAAAATAAAAAAGCAGACATTGAATATCAACTTTGAGCATGGCAAAGTTATTAATTATACTTTGAATGGTGTATCAATACACCCAGTCACTACAAAGATATAGGTGTCCTCGTTTGCCAGAGAGGAAGGAACCCACTCAGGGATTTCCCCATTAGGCCAATGGTGACTTTAAAGCAGTTACGAGTTTAATGGCTGTGATAGGAGAAAACTGAGGATGGATACACAGCATTGTTGTTACTCCACATTAACCGAATTGACAGAGTGAAAAGAAGGAAGCCTGTACAGAATAACAAATATTCCAAAACATGCATCCTGTTTGCAACAAGGCACTAAAGCATGGGGTTCTTAAACTTTTACAGCCTGGGACCCAAATGAGAATTGCTGTGTTTTCCTGGGACCCAAGCTTAGGAAAATATGCAACTATATATAAATATCGGTACATTTCATTGCCCTTGTGCCTAAAACAAATGCAATATTGTCACGCTCTGACCTTAGAGAGCCTTTTTATTTCTCTATTTGGTTAGGTCAGCGTGTGATTTGGGTGGGCATTCTAGTTTGTATATTTCTTTGTTGGCCGGGTATAGTTCCCAATCAGAGGCAGCTGTCATTCGTTGTCTCTGATTGGGGATCATAGTTAGGCAGCCCTTTTTCCCACCTTCAGTTGTGGGATCTTGTCTTTGTATAGTTGCTGTTTAGCGCTACAGAGCTTTACGTTCGTTTATATTTTTGTTGTTCATTTAATAAAGTACGATGAACACTTTCCACGCTGCGCTTTGGTCTCATTCAATTGACGACGGACGTAACAAATATAGACAAAAGCAAATAACAATGAAATTAAATATCCATATAAATATCTATTAATGTTTATTTTCCCCCATTAAAACACTTACATATATGTCTAGGTTGGAACTGTTGCTGTTAAAATACAATAAATAATTTTCATTCTGAACTGGAATAAACGGATTGATCACATCACACAGATGAATAACAGAACACACACACAGGCTTTTTGATAGTGCAACACTAAGTAACAGTACAGATGAAAGATGATCAGACCTACTGTACATCTTACTGTAGAAATTATTGTTGAAAGAAAGTCTAGGTTGGAACTGTTGCTGTTAAAATAAAATACATATTTATTTGTTATTCTGAACTGGAATAACTGGAATAAACTGATTGATCACATCGCACAGATATAGACCAGAAAACACACACACAGTCCTTTTCTGGTCTATATCTGTGTGATGTGATCAATCAGTTTATTCCAGTTCAGAATAAAAAAGATGTATTGTATTTTAACAGCAATGTGTCTATTCTGGGCTCTGTTTTTGACAGTGCAACACTGAGGTGATGCTCAGCCTTGAAACTGTTTCTGTTCTTGTTTTTTAAGTATGTCAGAGTTGAGAACCCTGACTCACATAGGTATGTGGTGCCAAACTGGACCAGAACATCTCCTGCTTTCTCAGTCAGGCAGGAGACCACTTCCTGCTGTAGATGAGCAACCCAGAACTGTGTGAGTGTTTGCCTCAAAAAGCATCTTGCTTCAATCAGTTTATTCCAGTTAAGAATAACTATTATTATTGTATTTTAACAGCAACATTTCCAACCTAGACTAGTTTTCAACAATAATTTCTACAGTAAGATGTACAGTAGGCCTGATAATTTTTCATCTTCATCTGTACTGTTACTTAGGGTTGCACTATCAGTAACTAGCTTGCTTTGGCGAATGTTAGTACAAGGCCTGGGGATTGTTTGAAAGAGAAACTCACATCTACTACTATGAGAGTATGAGAGTACTCCCTTATTTCTGCTTATCATCACATGTTATAAAATGACAACAATACCTTGCTAGCTGACTTACTTTTCCACTGTCGAAGCACTGTTTCCTGAAGCATTCTGCCGTTCTGAAAGAACTTCCTGGGTTTACCATCATGCTGTGAATGTTTGGTCAGGGCGTGTCGTTTTATTAATTTGTTCGTTATGCGACTCATTAATAATCACTTCCACACACAAAACACATTGTGCGCGCTCCTCGTTATAAGTGTATATGAAAGAGAGAGAAACTCGTCGCTGTTATATGCGTTTCATAACAAATGAGCTCAGTCAGAACGTGCGGTTAGCATGAGTCCATTTGATGACAGCGGTGAGTGATGGCGAGTGGGAATGACAAGTCAGTGGCTGACAGCGCATCATCTGCTGCCTGAACGACAGCGCTGCGTCGTGTGTGTCGCGGAGTGATCTTCAAGAAAACTGCAGGAAAAAGATCCAGTAAACCGCGAAACACATGGGCATCTCCCTCTCACACTCGCGCAGTTGCCAAACTGAGCAGAGACCGCTGCTAAAGTGGAAAGCGCCCTGAACAGAGAGCGCAGATGCACTTGGCCAAATAAATTCTAGTAATTAATGAAACAATTATAAATGTACACTGACACGTTGCAACCCACCATTAACAGGTCCGCGACCCACCTACTTTAAGAAAGGCTGCACTAAAGTAATACTGCAAAAAATATGGCAAAGCAATTCACTTTTTGTCCTGAAAACAAAGTGTCATGTTTGGGGCAAATCCAATACAACACATTCATGAGTACCACTCTCCATATTTTAAAGCATAGTGGTGGCTGCATCATGTTATGGGTATGCTTGTAATCGTTAAGGACTGGGGAGTATTTCAGGATAAAAACAATTATGTAATGGAGCTAAGCACAGGCAAAATCCTAGAGAAAAACCTGGTTCACTCTGCATTCCCCCAGACACTGGGAGATTAATTTACCTGTCAGCAGGACAATAACCTAAAACACAAGGCCAAATCTACACTGGAGTTGCTTACCAAGAAGAAAGTGAATGTTCCTGAGTGGCCGAGTTTCAATGGCAAGAACTGAAAATTGATTGTCTAGCAATGATCAACAACCAATTTGACAGAGTTTGAAGAATTTAAAAAATAATAATAGGCAAATGCTGCATAATCCAGGTGTGGAAAACTCTTAGAGATTTACCCAGAAAGACTCTCAGCAGTAATCGCTGCCAAAGGTGCTTCTACAAAGTGTTGACTCAGGAGTGTGAATGCTTATGTAAATTAGATATTTTGTATTTCATTTTCAATAAATTAGCAAAAATATCTAAAAACACGTTTTCACTTTGTTATTATGGGTTATTGTGTGTAGATGGGTGAGAAAAAAAAACATTTAATCAATTTTGAATTCAGGTTGTAACACAACAAAATGTGGAATAAATCAAGGGGTATGAATACTTTCTAATGGCACTTTTATTATCACATTGAACTACTCTCAATTTGACACTGGGCTTGTGCATAAGTAGGCACAGAACTGTGTGAACAGAACTGTGATGTTGTGTCTGTGGCCTACATTCAGACATTATTTAGTATGAGGAAGGACTCTACATACAGATTACCAAACATGTTTAAGCTCTGTATAATAATAAACATAAACGGAAATAAATGCATATGCAGTGGCGGACTTAGCGATTTGGGCGCCTGTTTCAAAATGCTGTTGAGGGGCTGGTTTAAACCGAAACCCCCTGAAACATAGCAAAGTCTGCACCTGTGCATATGTCAACAACATTTAGTCTACACTGAGTATACCAAACAGCCTCAATTCGTCAGGTCATGGATTCTACAAGGTGTCGAAAGCATTCCACAGGGATGCTGGCCCATGTTGACTCCAATGCTTCCCATAGTTGTGTCAAGTTGGCTGGATGTCCTTTGGGTGGTGGACCATTCAAATCAAATCAAATCAAACTTTATTTGTCACATGCGCCAAATACAACAAGTGTAGACTTTACTTCTGTATGTATGACCATATTATGAAATTACAACAAAAAAAGACAACATTTGAAAAAATTTGTGGATAGAATATACATGTGCAGTCAAAATCATTTCCCCCCATTCACATCAATATCAATCCTACTGAAGAAGGTTGACTCAAAACAATTCTCCTTCTGTCTTCACAGATTTTGCAGTGTCCAGGGTAAGTCAAACCGCTGTTGTGACTGTTTGTGCTCTGTGGTGTGTTGTGATTGTAAGGTATCTGTGCTGTGTGGTCATGTATGTGGTGTGTACAGTGACCTCTGCTGACCAGGTGGATTAGCGAGTAGAGTAGATCCTGGGGCAGAATGCACTCCCACAGGAATGAGGTATACCACGAGTGGAGAGGAGCTGTTGAGTCAAATCACTGAGCCTCTGTCTGCAGTGGAGCTACAGGACACGGGCTAGTGTGTAGCTTCTCTGATCTCATATTGAGAGAGAGAGAGAGAGAGAGAGAGAGAGAGAGAGAGAGAGAGAGAGAGAGAGATGGAAACTGAGCTGCACTTCCTAACCTCCTGCCAAGTGTATGACCATATTAGAGACACATATTTCCCTCAGATTACACAGACCCACAAAGAATTCGAAAACAAATCCGATTTTGATAAACTCCCATATCTATTGTGTGAAATACCACAGTGTTCAATCACAGCAGCAATATTTGTGACCTGTTGCCACAAGAAAAGGGCACCCAGTGAAGAACAAACACCATTGTAAATACAACCCATATTTATGCTTATTTATTTTCCCTTTTGTACTTTAACTATTTGCACATCGTTACAACACTGTATATAGACATAACATGACATTTGAAATGTGTCTATTCCTTTTGTGAGTGTAATGTTTACTGTTAATTTTTATTGTTTATTTCACTTTTGTTTAATATCTATTTCACTTGCTTTGGCAATGTAAACATATGCTTCCCATGCCAATAAAGCTCCTTAAATTGAGAAAGAGAGAGGGAGGGGAAAATGCTAGCCTATTTTCGAGTCCCATTAACAAGCTCTCATAAACACAAATATGTAAGCTGTGAGCAGTAGCACCGGGGCCTATGAAAAATGAATTGTTAAAAGCACTAGTAGTGATGCTCAAGGGGCGAAACGTGTCCACCACTTTGTATTCCACAGAAAAGGAACATTTAATGTGCTGGGAAAAAATTCCCTGCTTATGTTGTTTTTTCTCACAATGAAAAGGAATTGTGTTTGAATATGTGAATACTTAATGTTAGTGTATTTTAAGAACTGTTTTCAGCTTGATCTGGAAAAAGGCTCATTCTTGGTTAAGGATGAAGAGGAGGGAAGGTTATCGTTGTTCAAGGAGAGACAGTACATCAGAGTAGTGTTTTCTATTAGACGAGTGTAAAAATGAACTCCTTGTCCACAGTAGATTTTCTACCTTGAAAACGTTGACTTATAGCTTCAGTCGATAAAAATGGGCGAAATGAAAGGTTAAGGCCTTTTTATTTGCACGTAGAACGAGACAACTGTCCTCGTCAGGTGGTGAAAGTAATGATAGAATCAGCCTACGATATGGAGAGAGACAGAGGGCTGGTATTTAATATACTGTAGTGAGCTGACGACACTGCTCTACAATCATTTTTGTAATGCATTTTAGTCAGCAGTACAGTATCCGTATTAGGAAGTCGTAATAGGGAATTTTGTCTGAGATCTGACAACTTCCTAATATGGATGCTATACAGCACACCTATAGGTTAACGCATGGTTTCCCAAACTCGGTCCTCGGGACCCCAAGGGGTACACGTTTATTTATTTTTACCCTAACACTACACAGCTGTTTCAAATAATAATCTAATCATCCAGCTTTGATCATTTGAATCAGCCTTGTATTGTTAGGGCAAAAACAAAAAAGGTGCATCCTTGGGGTCCCGAGGACCGAGTTTGGAAAACGCTGGGTTAATGTGTGGACTCATCCATGTCATTTTGACTCGAGGCCGCAGTAAGAACTTGAACTATCATAGAGGCTATAGATAGGCTAGTTTTGTCCCATAAATCATCCAATAAAATCAAACTACTAAATTGGACTAGGCACTGGTTGGATATGTTTCTCCCTTTCTATTCGATTTTGCACCTCTTCTCCATAATAGTGGACTAGAAATATGTATGTTTGTGTAGTGCTATAGATGCTAGTCAGGTGACAGAAGTAATCGGGTGTGGTAGACAATAGCTGTACCTTTTGTTGTCGTGACGATGCACAGGGCTAACACTACCTTCCTCCCCTCCAGCATCTCCACCTTGGCTCCACCCTCAAGATGGACGTAAGACCAATCAGCTCCCCCCATTTAATCAATATGATGGGGAATATGACCACTCAATCAACCAATGTGCATGTAACTAACCCTAGCATGCACCTGGAACCTGTTTGTTGCTGTTTCGGATGTTTTGATCTGCTCGCTTCTGTAATGAGTAGTACTGGTGTTTTGCTTCCTCCCTCCCTCGACCTCTCGTCATATGGTTCCTGCTCGTGATGCTTTCATATTAAAGGCCAACTCCTCAATTAGCACGTCAAAAAATACAGACAGAAAATAGACATCTAGATATCACTCTGTTCATATCCTCTTCCTAATATGGACGGACGGACGGGGGGGGGGGGGGGGGGGGGGGTTATGTTCCAGTTGGTGCCTCAGCACTCCGCCATTTGTTTCCAACGTGGGGGAGGAATGCGATGACTTAATTCGGTCTGCACCGCAGCCGTCCTGGTCCAGCCAAATGTGACACCTGTTCGGGCGGAGGAGGTAGAGCTGGGCTTCTGAACAGATTAATAACACTTTAAGCCCTTTTTCTCCTCCCTCCCCTCCACCTATTAATTCTCAGCCCCGCCTCTGATTGACTCACTTTTGGCATAATCTGATTTTCATTAAATTAGCTTAGAGGAAGAGTCATCACGGCAAAGTGCTACAGCTGTTATTATCCGCCGCCAGGCACACTGAGTCACAAACAGGAAGTTCATGTAGTCTCAGGTCCAAGCAGACTAACGATGTGGAGTTAGGGGAGGGTGTGACACGCAATGTGGGTTTAATTAATTGACTCATTACTTTGCTCATTAAGCAACGTAGCTGTTTTGCATCGAATGTTAATGGCTGATGGTTTGAAAACGTCAGCTTGGTTTCTTTGTGTGTTTTCTGCAAAGCGTTGAGAACAAAACAAGTCAAGCACATGCATATTCTTTTATGTGAACACTATTTTTATAACCAGGTAAAAAGACAATTGCATGTAAACAAGGTGACCAGATGCACGTTCTGAGGCACATCAGCTTTTGTTATGTGCTGTAGCGCAGTGCTGAATCCTATTCAATATACCGGCATAAATATCAAACATAATGAAAGTTATATACAAGATGGTCCCATACAAAAACATAATGAAATGTTGTTTCTAGCTATTTGGTCTGAAATGTCAGAGAAAATGTACTCAGCTGTGACCTTTAAATGGCATTACATTTGTATGTTTTTTTCATATTCCACACCTCAGTTACTAACAGTGACTCAATGTTTCATGCCCATTATGCGTACCCCTTCAAATCCACCAAGACATTTCATATCCGCTGTATTTTTATTTTTTACCTTTATTTAACTTGGCAAGTCAGTTAAGTACAAATTATTATTTACAATGATGACCTAGGAACATTGGGTAAACTGCCTTGTTCAGGGGCAGAATGACAGAGTTTTACCTTGTCAGCTCGGGGATTCGATCTAACAACCTTTCAGTTACTGGCCCAACACTCTAACCACTAGGCTACCTGCTGGATGAGATTAAATATTTGACTTCATTATAAGTAATAATAATAATAATGGTCACTACAGGAATTTGTTTTCTATTAAAGAGACCCAAGTATAAAATAGGGCATCAATTTTAATCAATCCAGAATGTCAACATTTGTGTCGCTACCCTTATTTCATACCAGATCCATTCCTGCTACGTCCTTATTCCTCTATCTCTCTCTCTACCTTTCGCTTTTCTTTTTTCCCCAGATTGAAATCCGGGAGACCAAGGATCCATGATAGGGTGTCCAACGGTTCCACTGAGCATCCCCCTCCCCACCCGTCCCCTCCTCTCCTTCCTCAGCTCAGCTCTTCAGGTCCGACCACTGGTCTTGAAGTGGAGGCTCCATCCAGCTGTTTGTAAAAATAGAAATGAAATGGAAGAGAAAATATATGTCTGTTTGAAGAGAACTACGATAAAAAGGAATAATATTATCAGCTTTATAAAACTCTGGGAAAATAATATATGATATACAGTATTAATTAATTATCACATAATATTACTGTAACAAAGGTAATTAAGTTATTGATGATGATAATGCTTGCGGCAGGCGTATTATATGAAAATCTGCATATATAGACAGATTTTCATTTTCCCCTCTTTGTATATGAAGTCTGGTTCCAAGAAATACACAAGAAAAGGTGTTTCTATGGAAACAGGGTAAAAAGACTTATAGCAAGTATTACCCCATTATTATCATCCCTCCAAACCCGTTGGAATAGCAACCTCTTTTTGATCAGCATCTTGGAAAAATGTGGATTATCGGCATCATTTATTCTCTTCTCTCCGTGTAATTTCATCGACCAACATCCCAGAACCAACAAAAATCATCAGGGGCAAGGACAGTGGTAATGGTGGACTGATTTAATTGACAGGCATTGAAAAGAAACAAGACTTAACTGCTCTCAGCTCTTTCATTCTACTGAATTTCGACCACATCATTTTTTTGGGGCCCATTTCTCTTACCGTCATGTTCCAATGGTTCTGTTTGTTCGTCCCACCAAAAGACAAAGCCCTGCATGCTGCATCTAACTCAGGCTTGCAAAAAAGGCTCACAGTACTCTATGGTCTGTCGGCAACAAGCTCCATGCCTGAGAAACAACATGCTCCATGCCTTAGACACAACAAGCTCCATACCTTAGACACAACAAGCTCCATACCTTAAACACAACAAGCTCCATACCTTAGACACAACAAGCTCCATACCTTAGACACAACAAGCTCCATACCTTAGACACAACAAGCTCCATACCTTAGACACAACAAGCTCCATACCTTAGACACAACAAGCTCCATACCTTAGACACAACAAGCTCCATACCTTAGACACAACAAGCTCCATACCTTAGACACAACAAGCTCCATGCCTTAGACACAACAAGCTCCATACCTTAGACACAACAAGCTCCATACCTTAGACACAACAAGCTCCATACCTTAGACACAACAAGCTCCATACCTTAGACACAACAAGCTCCATAGCAGTGTGGCCACCACTGAAGAAAAAAATAGGGGAAAAAATACTAAATTATGTTTTATTTAAAGATATATAATTTTCAGGAAGGTAAAAAGTTCTCAGCGTAAACTTAAATGACTAAAAGCAGATATAACAGATGTAGAAAAGGTAATGGAGAATATATTTTTTTATTATCTTTGAGAACTAACAATCACCTAAATAAAAACTATGGCATGGGGCCCCATTGATTTTGTTTGAGTCACTCAGATAACATAGAAACACAGCATAATCCATTGCAAAATGTGTAGAACTACATGAAATTAGCTTTAAAACAGCAAGAGAGGCCCTCCTTTTAGAGGCCCTCCTATTGTCTCTGCAGCCACGAGGAGGGCCTCTAAAACCGTGCCATTGTCCACACCCACATTAGGTCATGTTAGTATCATTGTGGATGCAGATCTGAGTATTCTCTCAGGGAGATAATTAAGAATATATACACTATTCAACCTGAGTAGACTAGAGTACTAGAGTAAAGTAGAGTAAAGTAGAGAAGAGTGTATGTTAGACACTGATACCTCAGATGCCCAGAGATTTTGCCCCACACTTTTCACAGATCTTCTTACTGTAAGGCTTAGTTGCAGTCAAAGGACATACAGACAATCTTAGGTCCTCCCTGAATTCTAATCTTAATTCTGCACCAACATCGCACATGGTGGTTGATTGACTCCATATTTCACCAATGAGAGCTCACCATTTTGGGATAACAGATCCCATTTTCCGATCCAAGATCCCATTTTTGGATCTCAGATCAAATAAATCCTGGATATCCCAGGGTTGTTCTCCAACAGCGATTTAGATGAAGTTTCTTGACATGTCTTGGAGAAGTCAGTGCTGCAACACAAGAGGTCATGTTGGATGTGGAGGGAATCAAAGCAATCTCTTTAGGTGGTCGACGGATTCCTCCGTGGTGCTTTCCCATCCCTGCACTGTCCCCATACGTTAAATCCCCCCATCCTTGAACTTTGAACCTCCAATATAGATGAGGAGATGTAAGTGCTCCTCTTTTTTTGAGATGTGACAAATATAACATAGGAGGGTGAGCTTATGAAGATCAACAAAGGGAGGAGGAGGAACCCAGTAAATTGGCAGCAAAGCCTGACAAACAAAAACAGTCAACGTCCTACTGTAAAACATCAGTCAGAGGCAGGTACCCTTTCTTCATCCTCTCCTCTCCCCATCCCTCCTTCCTTCGGCTCCCGTGGATCAGCCGTTCTAAAATGACAACTTGTAAATGCAAAAATCTATGTTTCCTTGGTAGCATTTGAATGAGGATCATCATAGTGTTTTGGATAACTTTTTTTTCCCCCCGTGCCACGGCCATTTTCAGACCAATTGTTTCCGTTTAGCGAGACTCATTTGAAGGAAAGCGTGTCCTTCTCAGGCCCTTTATCCACCTGACATGGACATGGGGACTAAAGACTGGTGTGACAACTGACCACAGAGGGATAAGAATGGGACAGATAGAATAAGATATGAACAGATAGAACAAAAATATATATAATTTGGTGTGCTTAGTATTAATTTCCTTTCACCTGTTTTCTACATGTCTGTACTCTTTTCTGATTATGTTTATAAAGACAATATGACAAGAGGACTGAGTTGACCCCCAACTATAGTGTTACGAGGTTGTGCATATCAACACCTGTCCATCAAATGATGGACAGGTGTCTATAGACACTGATGGGACAAGAGCCCACGTTGACGGAGGTGTACGGGAGTACCTCATGGTCGAGTACTTGGACCCTTACAAATATTTGGAGTTTTATATTTTACAAAGAGTCCTGTGTTTTGTGCAGTAGGGGTGACCTCACTAGGCTGTTTTGTTTTGAATCGTGCCGTGAGGCACACCTTTCATTGGATGTTTCACTGGGCTAGTCTCCTGTAAACCACTCTCACGTCCCATTGGCCTGACGGCCCAGTGTGGGGGAAGAGCTGCAGGAATGACAACATCCCGAAGGTTTCCTCAGGACAGAGCTTCCAAATGGTCACTGGGTTCCCTATGTAGTGCACTACTTTTGTCTCTGTGTTCCCTATGTAGTGCACTACTTTTGACTCCTTGTTCCCTATATAGTGCACTACTGTTGGTTCCGTGTTCCCTATGTAGTGCACTACTTTTGTCTCTGTGTTCCCTATGTAGTGCACTACTGTTGGTTCCGTGTTCCCTATATAGTGCACTACTGTTGGTTCCGTGTTCCCTATATAGTGCACTACTTTTGTCTCCGTGTTCCATATGTAGTGCACTACATTTGACTCCGTGTTCCCTATGTAGTGCACTACTTTTGTCTCTGTTTTCCCTATGTAGTGCACTAGTTTTGACTCCGTGTTCCCTATATAGTGCAGTACATAAGGAATAAGTTGCCAAAAGTAGTGCACTATATATAGGGAATAGGATGCCATTTGAGACGCAAACTTTGTAAAGTCTTTTCAAAGCAGATTTTTACTCCTACACCAGCCTCACATCAGTTCTAATTCAATGTGTACAGTATGTAACAACAGAGGAACTTCTACCATCTCCATCTTGTAAAGTATATTGAAATGTATTGGGATGGTTCGAATGGGGGTCTATTTCATTTTTATATTCTCCCTCATGTTTTCCTGTGACTGACATTAAATATCTCTCCAACTCATTCTTATCAGACAGGATTTTTTTTAACAACAACTCTTTGTTTTAGCTCCAAAGCGACCTATCAGTAAATTGCCATATCAATTCTTCTGAGTCATTTCCAGAAACGTGATGATATATCTGGTATGATAACTGTCCACATGTATGTTAGTTATATGATCTCTTACTCAATCCAGACTTTGATATGTTCAACTGAAATGTGCCAAAAATGACATTTAAATTCTATCCTTAGTCTTAGTGTCGAGCATCCCTCCAAATTAGTCATATGTCAAACCACGCTCACTGAGATGAGTTTGTGACTCCAATATACGTGATACTCTGTACCCATGTCTGACAGTTAAGAGCGTTTGAGGTAGTCACATGCACTGTCACTTTTACTCTGACTTCTCTTAAGAATCTGTTTTCCTTTTTTTGATCAAAAATATGCCAAAACAAGAAAAGGGAAATTGTGGAATACTTTTTAATTCATTCAGAAATATATATTTTGACGTGCATTGTGTGTTGAATGCTTTTCTTTTCAGTCTTACTATTTTTGCTTTACTATAGTTGTAATGTTATTTTCTATCTTAATGAGATGCTTGGATGTCTCTCAATGTTATGAAAATGGAATGTTTATGCAAAATTGTCACAGCAGGAGAGTCCATTGTGACAGACATTATCACGCACCAGTTTTACATTGTTGGTCTTGTTGTTTTAAAGAAACGTATTAATAAATCAATTGAATATCGTGCTTTCCCATGATTTCATATTATGGTGGAGAGAGACACTGTAACAACCTGGAAAATATTATAATAATGCATTCAGTTAACTTTAACCTCATTTAGTAGTATTTATTAAAATTAAGATGTATCCAACACAAATCTACAAAAAAAACATATATTATATATAGTATACGATGGTGACAGGTGTGCGGGATAATCAGCAGCCTGATGACCTAGAGGCCGGAGGGGGAGTTGTAGTCAAAAGTTTGGACACAACTCCCCCTCCGGCCTCTAGGTCATCAGGCTGCTGATTACCCCGCACACCTGTCACCATCGTCTCTCATGAGGCCAGCGCCTCATGACACTCACCTGGACTCCGTCACCTCCTTGATTATCTTCCCTATATCTGTCCCTCCCCTTGGTTCTTTCCTCAGGTGTTATTGACTCTGTTTTCATGTCGGTGTATTGGTTGTGTTACGTGTTTATTGTTTCATTTATTTATTAAAACACTCACTCCCTGAACTTGCTTCCCGACTCTCAACGCACTCGTTACAGGTGCCTCGCCGTCCCTGCCGACTGACTGCCTTGTACGAGATGATTTTCGTTGTTTAGTTCCCACTCACTCAAACATGAACAAAGCTAAAAAGAAAACATACAAATATGTCCTTTTAAGTGCTCAGTATAGTGATCAAATCAAATTGTATTCGTCACATGCGCCGAATACAACAATGCTTACTTACAAGCCCTTTACCAACAATGCCGTTTTAAGAAAAAAGGATGAAGAAGATATTTACTAAATTAACTAAAGTGTAAAAAATACAAATACACAATAAAATAACAATAATGAGGCTATATATAGGGGGTACCGGGACCGAGTCAATGTGCAGGGGTACAGGTTAGTCGAGGTAATGTGTACATGTAGGTAGGGTTAAAGTGACTATGCATAGATAATAAACAGTGAGTAGCAGCAGGCCATTTGTTTAACTGTTCAGCAGTCTTATGGCTTGGAGGTAGAAGTGTGGTAGCATAGAGAACAGTCTATGACTTAGGTGATTGTAGTCTTTGACAATTTTTTGGGCCTTCGTCTGACACCGCCTAGTATATAGGTCCTGGATGGCAGGAAGCTTGGCCCCAGTGATCTACTGGGCTGTATGCACTACCCTCTGTAGCACCTTACAGTTGCCATACCAGTCGGTGATGCAACCGGTCAGGATGCTCTCGATGGTGCAGCTGTAGAACTCTGACCGCAAGGCACTACAGAGGGTGGTGCGTACGGCCCAGTACATCACTGGGGCCAAACTTCCTCCCATCCAGGACCTCTATACCAGGAGGTGTCAGAGGAAGGCCCTAAAAATTGTACGTACAATCACTGTGATGATGACATCGTCGATGCACTTCTTGATGAAGCCGGTGACAGGTGGTATACTCCTCATGCCATTGGATGAATTGCGGAACATATTCCAGTCTGTGCTAGCAAAACAGTCCTGTAGCTTAGCATCCGTGTCATCTGACCACTTCCGTATTGAGCGAGTCACTGGTACTTCCTGCTTTAGTTTTTGCTTTTAAGCAGGAATCAGGAGGATAGAATTATGGTCAGATTTGCCAAATGGAGGGCGAGGGAGAGCTTTGTACGCGTCTCTGTGTGTGGAGTAAAGGTGGTCTAGAGTTTTTTTCCTTTGGTTGCACATGTGACATTCTGTTAGAAATGAGGTAAAACATATTTAAGTTTGCCTGCATTAAAGTCCCTGGTCACTAGGAGCGCCGCTTCTGGATGAGCATTTTCTTGTTTGCTTATGGCCTTATACAGCTCGTTGAGTGCGCTCTTAGTGCCAGCGTCGGTTGTGGTGGTAAATAGACGTCTATGAAAAATATAGATGAAAATAGTGTGGTCTACAGCTTATCATGAGGTACTCTACCACAGGCAAGCAATACCTCGAGACAACCTTAATATTAGACATTGCGCACCAGCTGTTATTGACAAATAGACCCCCCCATGCCTCGTCTTTCCGGAGGTAGCTGTTCTGTCCTTCCGATGCATGGAAAACCCAGCCAACTGTATATTATCTGTGTTGTCATTCAGCCACGACTCGTGAAACATAAGATATTACAGTTTTTAATGTCCCATTGTAGGATAGTCTCAAACGGAGCTCATCCAGATTATTCTCCAGTGATTGCACGTTGGCCAATAGAACGGATTGTAGAATTCTCACAAGAAACTCTGATCTCCGCCCCCTTTGTGTTTGATGTATTTGATACCATTCCACCTATTCCGCTCCAGCCATTACCCCAAGCCCATCCTTTCCAATTAAGGTGCCACCAACCTCCTGTGATTGAAAGTATGGGGTGCTTCCCCACAGGAAGTTCCAGACACATGTAGAATCTATGCCAAGGTGCATCAAAGCTGTTCCCAAGAAAGCTAAACAATTATCGCCCCGTAGCACTCACTTCCGTCATCATGAAGTGCTTTGAGAGACTAGTCAAGGATCATATTACCTCCACCCTACCTGACACCCTGACCCACTCCAATTTGCTTACCACCCCAATAGGTCCACAGACGACGCAATCGCTATCACACTGCCCTAACCTATCTGGACAAGAGGAATACCTATGTAAGAATGCTGTTCATCGACTACAGCTTAGCATTTAACACCATAGTACCCTCCAAACTCGTCATTAAGCTCGAGACCCTGGGTCTCGACCCTGCCCTGTGCAACTGGATCCTGTACTTTGACGGGCGCCCCCAGGTGGTGAGGGTAGGAAACAACATCTCCACCCAGCTGATCCTCAACACTGGGGCCCCACAAGGGTGCGTTCTCAGCCCTCTCCTGTACTCCCTGTTCACCCATGACTGCGTGGCCGTGCACGCCTCCAACTCAATCATCAAGTTTGCAGACGACACTACAGTGGTAGGTTTGATTACCAACAACGCGAGACGGCCTACAGGGAGGAGGTGAGGGCCCTCGGAGTGTGGTGTCAGGAAAATAACCTCACACTCAACATCAACAAAACAAAGGAAATGATCGTAGACTTCAGGAAACAGCAGAGGGAGCACCCCCCTATCCACATCGATGGGACAGTAGTGGAGAAGGTGAAAAGTTTTAAGTTCCTCGGCTAACACATCACGGACAAACTGAAATGGTCCACCCACACAGACAGTGTGGTGAAGAAGGCGGCTGAATAAATTTGGCTTGTCACCAAAAACACTCACAAACTTTTACAGATGCACAATCGAGAGCATCCTGTCGGGCTGTATCACCGCCTGGCTCTACAGATGATTGTGAGGTCTGCACAATGCATCACTAGGGGCAAACTACCTGCTCTCCAGGACACCTACACCACCCGATGTCACAGGAAGGCCAAAAAGATCATCAAGGACAACAACCACCCGAGCCACTGCCTGATCACCCCGCTATCCTCCAGAAGGCGAGGTCAGTACAGGTGCATCAAAGCTTGGACCGAGAGACTGAAAAACAGCTTCTATCTCAAGGCCATCGGACTGTTAAACAGCCATCACTAACATTGAGTGGCTGCTGCCAACATACTGACTCAAATCTCTAGCCACTTTAATAATTAAGAATTGGATGTAATAAATATATCACTAGTCACTTTAAACAATGCCACTTTATATAATGTTTACATACCCTACATTACTCATCTCATATGTATATACTGTACAATGACTGGAACGAATTGCAAAAATTGCTGAAGCTGGAGACTTACATTTCCCTTGCTAACTTTAAACATCAGCTATCTGAGCAGCTAACCGATCACTGCAGCTGTAAATAGCCCACCAAATCTACCTACCTCATCCCCATATTGTTGTTATTTACTTTTCTGCTCTTTTGCACACCAGTATTTCTACTTGCACATCATCATCTGCTCATCTATCACTCCAGTGTTCATTTGCTAAACTGTAATTACTTCGCAACTATGGCCTATTATTTGTCTTACGTCCTCACGCCATTTGCACACACTGTATATAGACATTCTTTTTTTTCTATTGTGTTAATGGCTGTACGCTTGTTTATTCCATGTGCAACTCTTGTGTTGTTGTTTGTGTCACACTGCTTTGCTTTATCTCGGCCAGGTCGCAGTTGTAAATGAGAACTTGTTCTCAACTGGCCTACCTGGTTAAATAAAGGTGAAATAAATATAAAATAAAATAAACTCTATAGCATCTACTGCATCTTGTCTATGCCGTTCGGCCATCGCTTATCCATATATTTATATGTACATGTTCTTATTCATTCCTTTACACTTGTGTGTATAAGGTAGTTGTTGTGAAATTGTTAGATCACTTGTTAGATATTACTGCATGGTCGGAACTAGAAGTACAAGCATTTCGCTACACTCGCATTAACATCTGCTAACCATGTGTATGTGACCAATAACATTTGATTTGATTTCTGGCAGCTCATGGTGGCCCAGCGCCCTATTAAGACGATTTATCTTGGTGTTTTCTTTATTTGGGCAGTTACCTGTAGCAGCAGGCTACCAGCAGAATGTAAGCTATGTAAAATAAACTCCTGAAACTACACTGAACAAAAATATAAAAGCAACATGTAAAGTGTTGGTCCCATGTTTCATGAGCTGAAATTAAAGATCCCAGAAATGTTATATCCCTGTTAGTGAGCATTTCTCCTTTGTCAAGACAATCCATCCACCTGACAGGTGTGGCATATATACAAGCTGATTAAACAGCATGATCATTACACAGGTGCACCTTGTGCTGGGCACACTAAAGGTTGTGTCACACAACACAATGCCACAGAGTGTGCTCTTCACACTCAACACACACGACTTCAGTAGAAAAATGCTCACCTTCGATGGCCGCTGGCGCGCTGGAGAAGTGTGCTCTTCACAGGTGAATCCCGTTTTTGAAATGTACCGGTCAGATGGAAAACAGTGTGTATGGTGTTGTGTGGGCGAGCTGTTTGGAGATGTCAGCGTTGTGAACAGAGTGCCCCATGGTGGCGGTGGGGTTATGTTATGGACCGGCATAAGCTACAGACAACAAACACAATTACATTTTTTCGATGTCAATTTGAATGCACAGAGATACGTGACGAGATCCTGAGGCCCATTGTCGTGCCATTCATCTGCCGCCATCACTTCATGTTTCAGCATGATAATGCATGGCCCTTTGTCACAAGGATCTGTACACAATTCCAGGAAGCTGAAAATCGCCCATACTTACCATACATGTCACCCATTGACCAAATTTTGGATGCTCTGGATAGACGTGTACGACAGCGTGTTCCAGTTACAAGCAAATTCCAGCAACTTCGCACAGCCATTGAAGAGGAATGGGACAACATTCCACAGGCCACAATCAACAGCCTGATCAACTTTATACAAAGAAGATGTGCCACGCTGCATGAGGCAAATGGTGGTCACACCAGATACTGACTGGTATTCTGATCCAAGCCCCTACCTTTCTTTAAGGTATCAGTGACCAACAGATGCATATCTGTATTCCCAGTCATGTGAAATTCATAGATTACGACATAAATAATTCATCTAAATTGACTGATATCCTTATATGAACTGTAACTCAGTATAATCTTTGAAATTGTTGCATGTTGCGTTTATATTTTTGTTCATTAGATCCCCTATATCAGAGAGGAAGAGGTGAAGCGAGAGGGATAACTGGGCCCACAATCTGTATTCTCCAGCAGGTGCCCGTTTTCAGTGACATCCCGGCAACCTTAAGAAAAAAAATTATCGGAGTTGTGCCTGTTATCACACTCGTATCTGCCCTCTCATTGGCTAGAATGGTCCCACCTGATCTTTCCTCCTTCCGACTGCCTTCCATTTTTGAAGACATTTATTTTCATTGTTAGAGCTGCCAATGGAGTATCTTGTCAATATAATGGATAATCTGTGCCTACATACCGGTCTTGAAGAGAAGAAAAAAAAACTGTTGGGGGAGGTTCTCTTCTGTATTGTTCAACCAATCCAGTAAATGTGAAGGAGGAGTTATATTGGTGTGTCACCTTGTTAACAGGTCATGGCTGGAAGGAAGACAGCTGAAAAAGACATTAACATTGATTGTACTTTTTGTGTTGAGCATCCAGAAACAGTTTCGCATTTATTTTGGCATTGTCTACATGTAAAACAATTCTGGAAAGATATTCACAGTTTTATAATTGTTAATATTCTTGATGACTTTTGTTTTTTTATGGGAGAATGTGCTGCTCGGTTTCCTTAACCATAATAAAGATAAAGAAAAACTATTTTACCTTATAAATCTAATTGTGCTAATGGCAAAATGTAAATGTAATTCATAAATGTAAATTCACTAATAAAAAAACCATGCTTCTGTGTTTTCTAGAAGGATTTTGAGCAGTACATTAAGACCATTCAACATTCTTCTAATAAGAAAGCTGATAAAACAATCAATATGTGTGCATCTTTTAAGGTCTTTGTGTAATCTGTCATTTGTTGTACCCCCTAGCAAATGTTATCATTGTCTGTTTGTATACTTCTTGTATGTATACTGATTTTTCTCCAATAAAATAAATAAATATTTTTTTTTAAAGGAAGACAGCTTTTGGCAAATTATGTCAAAAGCAGATTTTTTTTGTCATTTTAGCTAACCCCTAACCCTTTTCCTAATCTTAACCTAATTATCCTAACCTGCTACGTTAATTATTCTAACCTGCTGCGTAAATTCCCCTAACCTGCTACAAAAAGTAAAATCTGACCCCCTTTTCTCCCCAATTTTCGTGGAATCCAATCGCTAGTAATTACTATCTTGTCTCATCGCTACAACTCCCGTACGGGCTCGGGAGAGACGAAGGTCGAAAGCCATGCGTCCTCCGAAGCACAACCCAACCAAGCCGCACTGCTTCCTAACACAGCGCGCCTCCAACCCGGAAGCCAGCCGCACCAATGTGTCGGAGGAAACACCGTGCACCCGCCGCCCTCGGTTAGCGCGCACTGCGCCCGGCCCGCCACAGGAGTCGCTGGAGCGCGATGAGACAAGGATATCCCTACCGGCATCTTTTAAGGTCTTTGTGTAATCTGTCATTTGTTGTACCCCCTAGCAAATGTTATCATTGTATGTTTGTATACTTCTTGTATGTATACTGATTTTTCTCCAATAAAATAAATAAATATATTTTTTTAAAGGAAGACAGCTTTTGGCAAATTATGTCAAAAGCAGATTTTTTTTGTCATTTTAGCTAACCCCTAACCCTTTTCCTAATCTTAACCTAATTATCCTAACCTGCTACGTTAATTATTCTAACCTGCTGCGTAAATTCCCCTAACCTGCTACAAAAAGTAAAATCTGACGTAAATTATTATTATTTTTTTAAATAAATTTTATCCCCTTTTCTCCCCAATTTTCGTGGAATCCAATCGCTAGTAATTACTATCTTGTCTCATCGCTACAACTCCCGTACGGGCTCGGGAGAGACGAAGGTCGAAAGCCATGCGTCCTCCGAAGCACAACCCAACCAAGCCGCACTGCTTCCTAACACAGCGCGCCTCCAACCCGGAAGCCAGCCGCACCAATGTGTCGGAGGAAACACCGTGCACCCGCCGCCCTCGGTTAGCGCACACTGCGCCCGGCCCGCCACAGGAGTCGCTGGAGCGCGATGAGACAAGGATATCCCTACCGGCCAAACCCTCCCTAACCCGGACGACGCTATGCCAATTGTGCGTCGCCCCACGGACCTCCCGGTCGCGGCCGGCTGCGACAGAGCCTGGGCGCGAACCCAGAGACTCTGGTGGCGCAGCTAGCACTGCGATGCAGTGCTCTAGACCACTGCGCCACCCGGGAGGCCCCTATCTGACGTTAATTTGACAAAAGCTGGACCCTTCTAGCCATGGCCTTGCTTTCACCCAAAAGCGAAAGTCGTGTCACAGTCTCTTTCCATTTCCCCTGAAAACTGGAACAGCTGGTTGTTGGGAACTCTGCAGAGGCTACAGAGAATGGAACAGCTGGTTGTTGGGAACTCTGCAGAGGCTACAGAGAATGGAACAGCTGGTTGTTGGGAACTCTGCAGAGGCTACAGAGAATGGAACAGCTGGTTGTTGGGAACTCTGCAGAAGCTACAGAGAATGGAACAGCTGGTTGTTGGGAACTCTGCAGAGGCTACAGAGAATGGAACAGCTGGTTGTTGGGAACTCTGCAGAGGCTACAGAGAATGGAACAGCTGGATAGGAGAAACAGCTCTAGTCGCACAAAAGGGAATATAACGTTGCGCATTACGTTCGGAATGACAATTTCATGTGTACAACATCTAAAGACCTGCATCACTATACTGAGAGCTCAAGGATAGAACGTTTGGAGCGTAGCATAAGGTAACCAGTCCACCCAGTATGCATAATAATACAGTCCACACTCAAAGACAATTACTCAAATTTGTTTAATTTTGGATTATAGGCTAGACCAATTATGTACCAAAGACATCCTAAATCTATTTTTTTTATATGTTTCTCAATATTTCACAATGCGTAATATGCGTTAGGCTATGTATTGTATGATGACTAAATCATTATTTTAATTCAGGGATTTTTTGGGCCTTGGGCTTATATATAGGCCTATGCATGAGCTCTAATATGCATATTGGTGTTTTGAATTAATCATCACCATCGAACGGGCTGTCCATTTCATTGTGTTTGGCTTTGAAACAACATCCACAACGACCATGTTTTCCACTCCGTGTCAACCTGTTGTTGAACTTTTTCTTCAAATTGATCAATCACAGTGAGGTGAGTTTTAAAAGCACTCTACTGTTTTGATGATAAGTGTTTGATGTGGTTTTCTATTGCATTTAAGGTCCTAATGGTTAGAGGGACAATAGAGCCCTGAGTACCAGACCATTAGGACCTGATGGAGGGACAATAGAGCCCTGAGTACCAGGCCATTAGGACCTGATGGAGGGACAATAGAGCCCTGAGTACCAGGCCATTAGGACCTGATGGAGGGACAATAGAGCCCTGAGTACAAGGCCATTAGGACCTGATGGAGGGACAATAGAGCCCTGAGTACCAGGCCATTAGGACCTGATGGAGGGACAATAGAGCCCTGAGTACAAGGCCATTAGGACCTGATGGAGGGACAATAGAGCCCTGAGTACCAGACCATTAGGACCTGATGGTCGTTAGCGAGTTGGTTACTACCAACGCATGTCCAAAGTGCATAAGAGGAGATTACCATGACTCAATGGTCACGTGGAATTTTACTGCGGTCATGACTCATGACTGCTGGTGTGGTGGTGATACATCACCTCAACAGCTCTACCCGGAGGGCAATGTTAAGTCCACAGTCAGCAGTCCTACCACTGGACCAGACTCTAGCACCAAAGTTATTATAGTCTAATTAATTATGATATAACAACTGACCCAACCTTGCCTTCACATTTCCTTCCACAATCTTTTACAGGGGTCATTGGTGCTGGAACAAGCAAGCCCCCCTGGGGGCAGGCATTATGGCAGCTAGCTAACGGTCTGGTGGAGTCCCCTCTGTTAGAAAGGAGGATAGGGGCTGACGGGCGGGTGGTGCTGGGCGTCCGAGTGCCATCCTCTGGTCCCATCTGAAGCGGCGGGGTTTGACAAAATGCCAGTAGACTGTAACTGATCAACAGAATCGGTCATGACCAAGCTGTGTCCCCAGGGCTCCCTGCATTACTGCGGGGGGAGGGGGGCTCATATAGCTATGACCCTGTTAACCCTGTTGGGAGGATAATACCCCAGAGGTTTGACTATTGTGTATTTGAAGTCATTGTTCCCGCTTCCCGCTAGGACACTTGCACTGAAGTGAGGTAGGCGACTGAGGGGTAAAATAGTTGAACAATGAAAATCACTGCCTGCTGATCTGTCTTTTCATGACCTCTCTTCCCAACAGCTAAAGGTCCCAAAGCTTCTGCACATGTGCAGGATTCTCTACTTTACGCACAGTCTCTGCTCTACTCATAGAGAACCTCTCGTCACATTTCTCACTGTCAAACGTGAATGACAATTCTTCAAGTTTTACCAGTGGAACGTCCATGCGGCATCTAAACTCAGCAAAAAAAGAAACGTCCTCTCACTGTCAACTGCGTTTATTGTCAGCAAACTTAACATGTGTAAATATTTTTATGAACATAACAAGATTCAACAACTGAGACATAAACTGAACAAGTCCCACAGACATGTGACTAACAGAAATGGAATAATGTGTCCCTGAACAAAGGGGGGGGGGGTAAAAATCAAAAGTAACAGTCAGTATCTGGTGTGGCCACCAGCTGCATTAACTTCTAGAGGGCTAGGCGTCCCGCTAGCGGGCCAACTTCCGGTGAAACTGGAGGGTGCGCAATTCAAATAAATAATCACACAAATTATGGATATTAAACATTTAGATACATACAAGTGTCTTATATCGGTTGAAAGCTTACATTTTTGTTAATCTAACTGCACTGTCCGATTTACAGTAGCTATTACAGCGAAAGCATACCATGCGATTGTTTGACATCTTTGAAAGACAGAGTCCTGAAAAAGAGACGTTTCTTTTTTTGCTGAGTTTACATACCAACCATTTGTTCTCTATCAGTTTCATGGGGATATGCATTTAGATCTTACTGAGTTATACAGTGTTGTTTAGAAGTAGCCTACAGTGTTGTTTTGAATTATGTACAGTGAGCAGATTAGAGCAGATGGTGTTAACAAACTGTAGCAAAGCTTACCGGTGTTTAGTGTCAATCAAAGCACATATTTTAGTTGGGAGAAACATACAGTTTGTACATCTGTGAAATAGGACAGATATAAGCGCCCACCAAATTATTATTAGAAAGAAGAGAGAGAGCCTCCCGTGTGGTACAGTGGTCTAAGTCACTGCATTGCAGTGCTAGAGGCATCACTACAGATCCGGGTTTGATCCCAGGCTGTGTCCCAGCCGGCCGCAACCGGGAGACCCATGAGACAGCGCACAATTGGCCCAGCGTCATCCGGGTTAGGGGAGGGTTTGGCCAGCTAGGATGTTTTGGTCCCATCAAGCTCTAGTGACTCCTTGTGGCGGCCGGGCACATGCACGCTGACACGGTCGCCAGGTGTACGGCGTTTCCTCCGACACATTGGTGTGGCTGGCTTCCGGGTTAAGCGGGCAGTGTGTCAAGAAGCAGTGCGGCTTGGCAGGATCGTGCTTCGGAGGACGCATGGCTCTCGACCTTCGCCGCTCCAGAGTCTGTACGGGAGTTGCAGTGATGAGACAAGACTATAACTACCAATTGGATACCATGAAATTGGGGAGAAAAAGATGTCCCAAAAAATATACAAAAATAAAGAGGAGAGAGACAACTTCAGAGGGAATGAGAGAGATTCAGTTGAATTTGACATAGTAATGTGCAAAATGTTGTGCTATTTTGGAAGCATCGACAGTACCTGTCAAGGGTGTTCTAAATGCTATTTTGTTTTACAGCGGCCAAAAACATGTTTACAGTGCATACATACTGCAATGCTACATTGATTGAATTGCGCCCTCAGTCTTTCTAGAGGTTGTACTATACTGTATGATCTGACTGAAACAGAACTAAGAACATGAAACCCAACCTTGTGGAAACATCTCCTGGTACACCACACAAATCACTCCACCCACTGAATGGGTTAGGGAGCGCTAGCCCCAGCTATTTTTAGACCTTGGCAGAGTGTCTAAAAGATGGCTGGGGGAGTGTGCAGTACATTATGTCAGATGAGATTGGTGTTTTTTTGTACAGCAGGGCTGCCCAGACTGTACGGATGATAACACTGGTATCCTCTCTCTCTCTCTCTCTCGCTCTCTCTGTATTCTTGGATTTAAGTGCTGTATTCGACAATGTTTACCATGATGTCCTTTTGGACAGACTGGAGAGGTGGGTTGACCTCTCCGGTCCAGTTCTAAATTGGTTTAGGACCTATTTAACCAGTCAATAGTTTTTTGTCACCCTTGGTGAACATAACGATTTTGGGTCCAGTACTGTTCAGTTTACATATGTTACCTCTTGGCAGCGTTATCAGAAAGCACGGTATTGATTTTCACTGCTACACAGATGATACATAACTTTACATTTCTGTGTCACCAGAGGATTTTAGCTTTTAGATTTAAAAACTTGTATGGCTTACAATTTCCTCCAGCTAAATCAAGACAAGACTGAGGTACTTATTTTTGATAGAGACAGAGATTTTAATTCACGGGCAATAAAGATAAAACACCAGGTAAAAAACCTAGTCGTTATTTTAGATTCTGAACTCAATTTCGGATCACACATTAGGAATGTGACCAAAATAGCTTTTTACCACATGAGGAATATTGCCAAGGTGTGGACGTTTTTCTCTCAGGCTGACAGAGACTCATCCATGCTTTAATTACAAGCAGGCTTGACTACTGTAATGCTCTCCTATCTGGTCTACCCAAGAAAGCCATTGGTCAACTGCAAAACATACAGAATTCTGCAGCATGGGTACTGACCAAGACCAGACGGAGAGAACACATTACATCAGGTTTAAGGTCTCTGCACTGGCTGCCTGTGAGTTTTAGAATTCATTTTCAGATTCTTCCATTCTTCCAATCCATGATTGTGCATCCCAATACATGTCAGACATGCTTTTAATTTATGTACCCAGTAGGTCCCTCAGGTCCTCTGGCACTGGCCTTTTAACTATCCCAAAGCCTAGGACAAGAGGCATGGAGAGGCAACCTTTAGTTATTATGCCCCCAGCCTCTGGAATAGCCTGCCAGAGAACCTGAGGAGGGCCGAAACTGTGGACATATTTAAAAGAGATCTTAAAATTAATATTTTTATCTTTGCTTTTCCTTAGGGTGCTTTTTAGCTGTTCAGTTTTTGTCATTCTTTCGTTCTTTATCTTATGTTTGTTGTGTAATAAATATTTCTGCTTTTATTTTCATTGTTTTCTATTTGTTTTTTCTGTAATGCACAATGCGTTGCGTTCCATGTCTGAAATGTGCTGTATGAATAAAGCTTGATTTAATTTGACCCACAGAGTCCACCCCCCCTCTGTGGTGTGTGCCCAAAGTGTTCAGGGGGTCAACTGGGTTGAGGACAGGGATGATGACACTACATGAGGTCAGGAGCGGTAGAAAAAAGGGACGACTAAAAAAAGGATGACTGAAGCTGGAGGTGTAACCCTGGGTCTTTCACTTCCTGTCTGACAGACCAAACTTCCTGTCTTCATGTCCGTACTGCCAAATGTAATTGATCTGTACACACATGTATCTGTTTACAGTAGAAGACCCAGTTAGTGACTCAGGTTATCGTTATCATTTTAAACATAAAAGGTGACTGATGCCCTCAAACTAATACAATAGACTCATGACCCTTACTACTGTATAATCACAACAATGGACACCGCAGTAAACTATCAATTAAAAAGATCTCCACACAACTGTTTACTCTATGACTGAAGCTTGAAATGCTGGAATGACACACAGTTAAACATCACATGATAGAGCTATGGCCAGAAAGAGGCATGAAAATAAATAGAAAGATACAGAGAGAAGGGGAGAAAGAGAAAGAGTGCAGAAAATGAATGCAAAACTGGGCAAATTGAAAAAAAAGAAAGATGGGAAGAGAGAGAGAGAGAGAGAGAGAGAGAAAGAAATAGAGAGAAAAAAAGAGAGAAGACCCAGATGGTCAGCCTGGCACTTGGCTGCAGCAGGCCGTCTTCTGTCTGCGGGCTGGGCTAATGGGACGGCAGGATTGAGGGGGCTCCCCACGGGCTGGGCCAAAGAGATGGCAGGATGGAGGGGGCACAGGCCTGGGCAGTGCCAACAGGCTGTGAGAGTGGCCAACAGGCTGTGAGAGGAGCCAGCTGCCACAGAGGACCCCTGTGGAGGGCCCTTTCACTTTGATTACGGGGCACTGCCAGCATCAGCGCCAGCGGAACCAGCGCCAAGGTGTCCTGCTACACCCAGTATCATGCCACACTTGCTGGGTGGTGGCCGGTGCCTTTTGGCTAGTCAAGAGATTGAGCTGATTGAATCCCATCAAGGCAAAGTTTTTGAATACTCTTTCAAATGCGTCCTCCCTTCCAAATCAAATGTTATTTGTCACATATGCAGACCTAACCGTGAAATGGTTACTTAACCATTTAAGAACAAATTTTTACAATGACAGCCTACCGGGGAACAGTGGGTTAACTGCCTTGTTCAGGGGAAGAACGACAGATGTTTACCTTGTCAGCTCGAGGATTCAATCCAGCAATCTTTTGGTTACTGGCCCAATGCTTTACCACTAGGCTACCTGCCACCCCTGACAACCAACAATGCAGTTTTAAGAAATTATTTAATAAATAAACTAAAAGTAAAAAAAGTAACAATAAATTAACAATAACGAGGCTATATACAGGGGGTACCGGTACCGAGTCAATGTGCAGGGGTACAAGTTAGTCAAGGTATTTGAGGTAATATGTACATGTACTTGGCACTCCGGTACCGCTTGCCGTGCAGTAGCAGAGAGAACAGTCTATGACTTGGGTGGCTGGAGTCTCTGACAATTTTGAGGGCCTTCCTCTGACATCGCCTGGTATAGAATCCTGGATGGCAGGAAGCTTGGCCCCAGTGATGTACTGGGCCGTACGCACTGTCCTCTGTAGCGCCTTACAGTTGAATGCCAAGCATTTGCCATACCAGGCGGTGATGCAACCAGTCAGGATGCTCTCGATGGTGCAGCTGTAGAACTTTTTGAGGATCTGGGGACCCATGGCAAATATTTTAAGTCTCCTGAAGGGGAATAGGCATTGTCGTGCCCTCATCACGACTGTCTTGGTGTGTTTGGACCATGACAGTTTGTTGGTGATGTGGACACCAAGGAAGCTCTCAACCCGCTCCACTACAGCCCAGTTGATGTGAACGGGGGCATGCGCTGCCCTTTCTTTCCTGTATTCCATGATCAGATTGTCTTGCTCACTTTGAGGGAGAGGTTGTTGTCCTGGCACCACACTGCGAGGTCTCTGACCTCCTCCCTATAGCCTTTCTCATCATTGTCGGTGATCAGGCCTACCACCGTTGTCGTCAGCAAACATAATGATGGTGTTGTAGTCGTGCTTGGCCACGCAATCGTGGGTGAACAGAGAGTACAGGAGGGGACTAAGCATGCACCTCTGAGGGGTCCGTGTTGAGGATCAGCGTGGCAGATGTGTTGTTGCCTACCCGTCAGGAAGTCCAGGACCCAGTTGCAGTGGGAGGTGTTTAGTCCCAGGGTCCTTAGCTTAGTGATGAGCTTCACTGGACTTTATGCAAACTGGAAACCATATATCCTGATGCTGCATTTATTGTAGCTGGGGATTTTAACAAAGCTAATTTGAGAACAAGGCTCCCTAAATTCTATCAGCATATCGGTTGCTGTACACGAGCGAGTAACACGCTCGACCATTGCTACTCTAACTTCCGCGATGCATACAAGGCCCTCCCCTGCCCTCCTTTTGGAAAATCTGACCATGACTCGTTCTTGTTGCTCCCCTCCTATAGGCAGAAACTAAAACAGGAAGCGCCCATGCTTATGTCTATCCAACGCTGGTCTGACCAATTGGATTCCACGCTTCAAGATTGCTTCGATCACGTGGACTGGGATATGTTCCGGGTTGCCTCAGATAATAACATTGACGTATACGCTGACTCGGTGGGTGAGTTTATAAGGAAGTGTATAGGAGATGTTGTATCCACTGTGACTATTTAAACCTTCCCTAACCAGAAACCGTGGATTGATGGCAGCATTCGCGCAAAGCTGAAAGCACATACCACTGCATTTAATCATGGCAAGGCGACTGGAAATATGACCGAATACAAACAGTGAAATTATTCCCTCAGTAAGGCAATCAAACAAGCAAAGTGTCAGTATAGAGACAAAGTGGAGTCGCAATTCAACAGCTCAAACTCGAGATGTATGCGGCAGGGTCTACAGACAATCACGAATTACAAAAAGAAAACCAGCCCCGTCGTGGACATCGATGTCTTGCTTCCAGACAAATTAAAAAACGTATTTGTGCGCTTTGAGCACAATACAGTTCCATTGACGCGGCCCGCTACCAAAGACTGTGAGCTCTCCTTCTCCGTGGCCGACGTGAGTAAAACATTTAAACGTGCTAACCCTTGCAAGGCTGCCGGCCCAGACGGCATCCCTAGCCGGGTCCTCAGAGCATGCGCAGACCAGCTGGCTGGTGTGTTTACGGACATATTTAATCAATCCCTATCCCAGTCTGCTGTCCCCACATGCTTCAAGATGGCCACCATTGTTCCTGTTCCCAAAAAAGCTAAGGTAACTGAACTAAATTACTATCGCCCCGTAGCATCTGCCATCATTCTGCCATCATGCAGTGCTTTGAGAGACTAGTCAAGAACCATATCACCTCCACCTTACCTGTCACCCTAGACCCACTTTAATTTGCTTACCGCCCCAATAGGTACACAGACGATGCAATCGCCATCACGCTGCACACTGCCCTATCCCATCTGGACAAGAGGAATACCTATGTAAGAATGCTGTTCATTGACTACAGCTCAGCATTCAACATCATAGTCCCCTCCAAACGCATCATTAAGCTTGAGACCCTGGGTCTCGACCCTGCCCTGTGCAACTGGCTCCTGGAATTTCTGACGGGCCTCCCCCAGGTGGTGAAGGTAGGAAACAACATCTCCACTCAGCTGATCCCCAAAACTGGGGCCCCACAAGGGTGCGTTCTCAGCCCCCTCCTATACTCCCTGTTCACCCATGACTGCTTGGCCGAGCACGCCTCCAACTCAATCATGAAATTTGCAGATGACACAACAGTGGGAAGCTTGATTACCAACAACGATGAGACAGCCTACAGGGAGGAGTTGAGGAACCTCGGAGTGTGGTGTCAGGAAAATAACCTCTCATTCAATGTCAGCAAAACAAAAGAGATGATCGTGAACTTCAGGAAACAGCAAAGGGAGTACCCCCCTATCCACATCGACGGGACAGCAGTGGAGAATGTGGAAAGTATTAAGTTCCTCGGTGTTCATATCACCGACAAACTGAAATGGTCCACGCACACAGGCAGTGTGGTGAAGAAGGCAAACTACCTGCCCTCCAGGACACCTACAACACCGATGTCATAGGAAGGCAAAAAAGATAATCAAGGACAATAACCACTCAAGCCACTGCCTGTTCACCCATAACCAGCCTTTCAAATGACTTCATGGCTACAGATGTGAGTGCTACGGGGCAGTAGTCATTTAAGCAGGTTACCTTGGTGTTCTTGGGCACAGGGACTATGGTGTTCTGCTTGAAACATTCCAGTTTGGGAATAGCCAATCTAGAGGCACATTTTTTTCATTTGTATTTTTTGCAAATATTTTATTTCTTAAAAAAACCAACTACGTTGTTGGTTAAGGGCTCGTCAGTAAGCATTTCACAGTTAGGTCTACTAGACCTGTTGCATTCGGTGCATGTGATTTGATTTGTATGCATCTACTGGTTCTCTTTCTGGAGACTGGTTGGATGACACAACAAGATAAAATGAGACAGCGGGTTTCATCAGCTGGTATAATTAACCAGTTATGTAATGGCTCTACTGACACAGCGAGTGCATGGAGGAGGTTCTCCTCATTAAAAACTGACACATTTAACAACATCACCGGCAATGCACATACAGTATATAGCCAAGTACCCTCCTAGCTTAGATCATTTTCAAAGATCTTGAGGTCGGGCCAGAAGGTAGGATTGTTGCTAATTATTGGTTAGGATGTTGGGTGGGAAATGGGAATAAACACTACTTAATGTGGCCAAAAAAACAGGTCAGGAGCCACCCATGTCCCCGACTTGAATGGAGGGATTGAAAAAGGGGTTGAGTCATGTTGACTGGGTTAGTTTACGGAGGGGCTGTTGTTCCCGTTCCGTCTGTTAGCTCTCCAGAGTTTCCCGTCTGAGTGATTGTTATTCAGAGCGTGGCAGTGACGAGAGATAGAGGAACAAGACAGCCTATTCCCACGTAAGACCCCAGCTGTGGTTGGCTGAGTGTGTGTGTGTGTGTTGTCGTGTTTTTCATGTGAAGAAGCAACCCAGCGTGTTACAGTACTAAACACTCCACCGGCACAGACACCCACAGGACATTCCTGAAACTAAGCGGTCCACATTCCACACCTAGCGTTACGATTCCGGAAGCTGTGCTTTGCTCATATAAACCCAATGAGTCAGAAGAAATATCAAGATATTTAGTGGAACTTTTCGCTTTGCCCAGAGCAAGAGCAAGATGGAGCAAGATGTACCAATACCCCAGTCGACCCAGAGCGAGAGTGCTCCAGAATGGAGATGAGCGAGCCAGACAATGAGGGATGGGGGCATAGTAGCGGGAAGTAGGGGTGCGGAGGGTGCTGCAGCACCCCCTGATTAAAAAATAAATGTGTGCACTAGGCCTTTATTACTCCTGTTTGAGCTGAGAAAAGTACTCCTCAGCACCCCCACAACATCTTCGGGGGTGTGGGGTGCTCCCTGGCACAGACAGGAGTGGAATGGCACAGACAGGAGTGGAATGGCACAGACAGGAATGGAACAGACAGGAGTGGAATGGAACAGACAGGAGTGGAAAAGGAGGGAGGAAAGAAACAAGCACAGAAATGTCTGTTCAGTCCCACCCTCTCCCCCCATTCTTGCTCTCTCCCTCTCTTTTTTCGCTGTGCGGTACTTTGGCTGTCAGAGCAGGTGTTGGACAGGGTATAAAGGCCATCTGGAGTGAGGGATTGCTGAGCAGTGAGAATTAAGACCTCCACACACTGACAGGGCTCAGACGAACCATCTGGTCCCCCCCTCGCTTAAAGAACCTGTTCCCAGCTTCTTCACAAACCGACCTCTGGCGCTCACGCTCTCTCACTAAAACATACATGTTCACTCACTCCCCTCGATTAGCATCTGCTGTCGGGAGGTTAGTGGAGTGTGAAGACCTGCTTCTTCCTCAGAGAGATTTCTTTGTTTCTTTTTTCTTGTGACTTTTTGGAGTGGAGTTGGGCCGGCATGGCGTAGATGAAACGTGCATTTGGACCCAGCATGTTTAGTCTGTCTCTGGGCTTTGTGTCTGTCCCTAAGTCTCATCTGGACTTGTCAAGTGACCCAGGCAGCGATCTACAGACTCGCAGGTGAAGTACAACCTTGATTAAATACTCTCTTAGAAAAAAGGGTTAATGGAGGGTTCTTCAGGTGTCGCTGCGGGAGAACCTTTTTTGGTTACAAACATTTTACCCAACAAACAACCCTTTAAGAATCCTTTCATAAAAAGGTTCTACCTGGAACTAAAAAAAAGGGTTCTGAACCTGTTATGGTTCTCGGTAGCACATTGGTTTACTACTAGAGAAGGGTAACATGTTTCTGGTAACTTGCCATTCATCCTTTGGTGCACAGGTAAGAGTTGTCTGTTTTTAAGAATCTGAGCTATTGGAAGAGGCAGTCCGAGATATTAAGCACAACAAATTTGTAACATATTGTACGAATTAGATTCGTAACATATTTAAGACGTAACATAAACTAAATGGATGACCATGTACACAATTTAATGACGTAGTAGACAAAAAACAGGGGCCCGTTTTGGCTCACTTTCAAACCTACTGGCTGAAATTCTACAAAAGTTCTGAAGAGTCATTTTAACACAGTAAGATGTTTAGTAATTTCTCCCCTGAAGACAATAAATTCCTTATTTTAAGGGGCTTGTATGTGTTCCGTTCTACCTTGGTGTGAAAGAAAGAAAGTAGAAAACCCTATAAATCTAATTTGTCTTGGATCAAATAGAAACATTATAACCCTATAAATAATCTAATCTGGTTTGGGTAAAATATAAACATTTTCACCCTATAAAAAAATCTAGTTTGGCTCTGTTAATAGAAATAGAAACATTTCACACACATTTCTTCCATAAATTGAAGTGACTTGACAAAACAAACTACTCAACATAACCCCAGAAATGACCAGAAAACCTCAACAAATCAGCCTAGATAAAGATTGTACCATAAATTAAATGTGATAATGCATTTTCATACACAGTACCAGTCAAAAGTTCTTTCATTTAAGGGTTTTTCTTTATTTTTGCTATTTTCTACATTGTAGAATAATAGTGAAGACATCAACACTATGATATAACACATATGGAATCATGTAATAAGCAAAAAAGTGTTAAACAAATCTAAATATATTTTATATTTGAGATTCTTCAAAGTAGAAGAAACGTTTGCCTTGATGACAGCTTTGCACACTCTTGGCATTCTCTCAACCAGCTTCACTTGGAATGCTTTTCCAACAGTCTTGAAGGAGTTCCCACATATTCTGAGCACTTGTTGGCTGCTTTTCCTTCACTCTGAGGTCCAACTCCTCCCAAACCATCTCAATTGGGTTGAGTTCGGGTGATTGTGGAGGCCAGGTCATCTGATGCAGCACTCCATCACTCTCCTTCTTGGTCAAATAGCCCCTACACAGCCTGGAGGTGTGTTGCGTCATTGTCCTGTTGAAAAACAGATGATAGTCCCACTAAGCACAAACCAGATGGGATGGCGTATCGCTGCAGAATGCTTCATGGTTGGAACCACACATGTGGAGATCATTCGTTCACCTACTCTGCGCCTCACAAAGACACGGCGGTTGGAACCAAAAATCGCAAATTTGGACTCATCAGACCAAAGGACAGATGTCCATTGTTCTAATGTCCATTGCTCGTGTTTCTTGGGCCAAGCAAGTCTCTTCTTATTATTGGTGTCCTTTAGTAGTGATTTCTTTGCAGTAATTTGACCATGAATGCATGATTCACACAGTCTCCTCTGAACAGTTGATGTTGAGATGTGTCTGTTACTTGAACTCTGTAAAGCATTTATTTGGACTGCAACTTCTGAGGCTGGTAATTCTAATGAATTTATCCTCTGCAGCAGAGATAACTCTGGGTCTTCCTTTCCTGTGGCGGTCCTCATGAGAGCCAGTTTCATCATAGCGCTTGATGTTTTTTGCGACTGCACTTGAAGAAACTTTAAAAGTTCTTGAAATGTTCTGGATTGACTGACCTTACGGTCTTAAAGTAATGACGGACTCTAATTTCTCTTTGCTTATTTGAGCTGTTCTTGCAATAATATGGACTTGGTCTTTTACCAAATAGGGCTATCGTCTGTACACCACCCCTACCTTGTCACAACACAACCGATTTGTTTCAAATGCATTAAATTCCACAAATTCACTTTTAACAAAACACACCTGTTAATTGAAATGCATTCCAGTTGACTACTTCATGAAGCAGGTTGCAAGAATGCCAAGAGTGTGCAAAGCTGTCATCGAGGCAAAGGGTGGCTACTTTGAAGAATCTCAAATATAAAATATATTTTGACACATTTTTTGGGTTACTACATGATTCCATGTGTTATTTCATAGTTTTCATTGTTATTCTAAAATGTAGAACATAGTCAAAAGAAAGAAAAATCATTGAATGAGTAGGTGTGTCAACATTTGACTGGTAGTGTACATTGAATGAATCTATTTCTCAAGTTTGGGTCACCTCTTCTTTAGTGTGGAAGGCTTTACCGTTCAGCAGTTTAATATAACATCTCCCTCTACTGGCCAGCTGAAGTAATGCTGGCCAGTATAGTTTGGGATCACGTAGATCTCTCGTGAGTGTATTTGCAAATCCTTGCATTTGTGCATGCCATAGCCAGATTACAGTTGAAAGTGCAATGTAACAACCTGTACCGTTATCAATTGTTCTCTGTATTCATTGACTGCAGGTCCGTGTATCTACAAAGAGGTTTCGTTTGAGCCTGGGCAGACCTTCTACAGGGGTTGTAACAAGTGCTACCGACCACGAAAATGGCTACTTCTGTCTCTCGTGAGTAAACGGACCAAATTAGTGACAGTATGCAAGTCAAATATATAAACCAAACATGAATTCCGTTTTTGCCAATATCACACGTATTTTTTCGTTCATATCCCCAGACTGATGAAACCTACAACATGGCCCAACAAGTGCCAGCGGGTTCCAACGGAGTGTGGCTACCGCGTGGTTTATACGGAGTTCCCGGAGGTGGAGTGTCAAGCCTACAGCTGGATCTGGTGAAGGCAGACAGACACCTATGCCCCCCTACAGTCAAAATACACGATCGCAAGACTCTGGCTGTGGACAACCTCTTGAATTAAGTAGTTACCATGCAGAGAACAGACCACATTCAACCTTCAATTTGTCAACTTGTTCAATCAAAGAAGGAACCAATTCCCAAATTGAACGACCCAACTCCAAAAGTTTCGTCCTTCGTTTCAATAAATGTGTGTGTGTGTGTGTTAATGTTATTAAAATGTGGGACAGAAGGACCTCAATTGGCACGGATTCCAAATGGGCATAGATTCAAATTCCAATAGATTCTCAAACACAAGTACCATAAAAAGTAGCAACATACTCTGACTGTACAGTAGTATCCCATCATCCCAATATGATTGCTCAGCTTCCTGCCCTCCTCTCCTTACTTTAGTGACCACTGATCTTGATCACACCGACAGTGTCATTGTTTTTTGGTACACAAAAAGTACACTCATTTCCAATGGAAAGCTGTGATTGCCATGCAGCATTGCAGAGGCAGTTGCAGTGCTTTCTGTATAAATTCGATTTGTCGAACGTATGTGTAACAGTATAACTTTAAACCGTCCCCTCGCCCCGACACGGGCGCGAACCAGGGACCCTCTGCACACATCAACAACGGTTGCCCACGAAGCACGGTCGTTACCCATCGCTCCACAAAAGCCGCGGCCATTGCAGAGCAAGGGGAAACCCTACTTCAGGTCTCAGAGCAAGTGACGTAACCGATTGAAATGCTATTAGCGCGTACCCGCTAACTAGCTAGCCATTTCACATCCGTTACACTCACCCCCCCTTTCAACCTCCTCCTTTTCCGCAGCAACCAGTGATCCGGGTCAACAGCATCAATGTAACAGTATAACTTTAAACCGTCCCCTCGCCCCGACACGGGCGCGAACCAGGGACCCTCTGCACACATCAACAACGGTTGCCCACGAAGCACGGTCGTTACCCATCGCTCCACAAAAGCCGCGGCCATTGCAGAGCAAGGGGAAACCCTACTTCAGGTCTCAGAGCAAGTGACGTAACCGATTGAAATGCTATTAGCGCGTACCCGCTAACTAGCTAGCCATTTCACATCCGTTACACTCACCCCCCCTTTCAACCTCCTCCTTTTCCGCAGCAACCAGTGATCCGGGTCAACAGTATAACTTTAAACCGTCCCCTCGCCCCGACACGGGCGCGAACCAGGGACCCTCTGCACACATCAACAACGGTTGCCCACGAAGCACGGTCGTTACCCATCGCTCCACAAAAGCCGCGGCCATTGCAGAGCAAGGGGAAACCCTACTTCAGGTCTCAGAGCAAGTGACGTAACCGATTGAAATGCTATTAGCGCGTACCCGCTAACTAGCTAGCCATTTCACATCCGTTACACTCACCCCCCCTTTCAACCTCCTCCTTTTCCGCAGCAACCAGTGATCCGGGTCACGGCACCAATGTAACAGTATAACTTTAAACCGTCCCCTCGCCCCGACACGGGCGCGAACCAGGGACCCTCTGCACACATCAACAACGGTTGCCCACGAAGCACGGTCGTTACCCATCGCTCCACAAAATCCGCGGCCATTGCAGAGCAAGGGGAAACCCTACTTCAGGTCTCAGAGCAAGTGACGTAACCGATTGAAATGCTATTAGCGCGTACCCGCTAACTAGCTAGCCATTTCACATCCGTTACATATGCATCAACTCGTATGCGTAGACGGCATGACATAAATGGTAGCAGAAGGTGAATGTTTAACTTTTGTTGCACACATATCCAGATGATGCCGCGTACCATTTTACACAATGATTAACATAGTTAAAGGTCAAATAAAAAATAAAGGTGTGATTGAGGTGTAACGCCTTGATCACACCGATAGTGTCATTGCGCAAAATAGTAAGCGGTATCATCTCGATTTGTGTGCAACAAAAGTTCAACATGAACTTTCTGCTACCATTTCTGTCAAGCAGTCTACGCAGTTTGACGCATACGTTCGATAAATCCAATGTATGCATCACACAGAACACACTGTAACTGCCTCTGCAATTCTGCAAAGCAAACTCAGCGTTCCATTAGAAATGAATGTACTTCTGGGGCCTGTTGCACAAAAGTAGAATTAAGACATCCGGGATAAATGACTCAGCTGAGCTCAATGAAGCCAAAACATGTGCGTCCAGGCTTAATTGGTTGCACAAAGACCAAGCCAGGATGAGCAGACACGGATTCATTAAGCCAGGTGAAACCAATCCTGGATAGGTGCGCGCTCACGGCTCACTCAAATAGACCCCGCCACAGATCACAGATTAACTGATTTACCATGGCAACTAGAGCCGCGTACTTTTCCCCGTCGGAAGCACAAATCCTCATGGAGGCATACGAGGAGGTAAAAGATATAATTAAGAAGAAAGGCAACACCGCCACAGTGATAAAGCAAAGAGAAAAAGCGTGGCAAAGTATTGCAGACCGCCTGAATGCGTAGGTAGTGCACAATTACACACTCACCGCTCCGCTGAAACATCACAATTACAATTCAAATATTTAATTCACATCTCCAAAAATGCAGTTGTACTGTAATTATGAAACGGTTAAATTTTTAATTGAAATGCACTGCAGATATGAGTGAAATTGTGTAAAGTAACTCCATCACACTGTATAAAGCTATGATAAATTTTTTGATATTTTTACTGAAAACAAGACAAAAATACCAAGTAATTTTTTGCAGTGTGACTCCATTAAATGTGTGTGTGTGTGTGTGTGTGTGTGTGTGTGTGTGTGTAGATTAAACATGAACGGGCCAAAACGGACATGGCAGCAGGTCAAAATCAAATACAAGAACATTCTGCAGAATGGTATGGTCCCTGACTAATATTTAACAAAGCACAAGCATATATTGTACCCAGAAGGTGCCTGCTCACACATTGTCTGTACTCTTTTAGCAGTGAAAAAGAATACCCACAGACAAGGCACGGGTGGTGGGTCACCAAAGGCTGACCTTACCCCAGCAGAGGACATGGCCTTGGAGCTAAATAAAGGCAGGCCCGTCTTAGAGGGGATCCCTGGGGGGAAAGAGACGAGCATAGGTTCCTCCCAAGATGCCACCCGCTTCATTCAAGGTATGTCCTTCCATCTCTACATGGGATACAACCACATTCATATTGAATCAATTTGGACTGTCTGACTTTGGTTTACCTATTGCCTTGCAGTGTCTGGCAGCACTGTGTTCCTGTTAGAGCCACCAGCACAAGCACCAGACGATGCTGATCCAGTGAGTACTCCATCAAAGGCATACTGTAGGCCTGGCATGTCTTGTCTACTAGCTTCAATATGAATCCGATTAAATGTGATAGGGTGAAGGCCCCAGTGCAGCAGCAACAGCACATGATGGAGACGATGATGAGGAGGAGACCATCTCTCTGGATTCCAGAAGGCATGAGGTATCATGTTAAGACTGTGAAAGTACTATTTACTCTACAATGGTGAGGAGTCCTCATCAAAATCAAAAAATCTAATTTCTTTTACAGGACCCAGATGCTATACAGTGGGAAAACCAGCCTGGCAACATAGTGCGTATTAATAAAAGGACACCACATCCTGCCAAATTCCAGCTGCGCTAATTGTATTGTGTTCACAGAGCTCACAAGCTATCAGAAAGTTGTATGGCAACCACCTCCGGCGCCAAATACAACTGGCAGACATAGACATTCAGTACAAGAAGAAAAAGATGGAAAATCTTGCACTGGAGTCCGAAATAAAAAAGAGGACAATTAGGAAACTGGACCTTGAAATAAAAAAACTTGAGAGGGAGGTGAGATATGCCTTCAATGTACACTGTATGCTAACTGTAACACAAATGTATTAATCATTATTTTTCTTTCCTCCCCCAGCTCCAAGAAGATGACACAGCTCAAAATAAAAATTAGGTATATTCTCGTAAAGTCAAGTGAGCCATGACATATGAGCTCTTATTGTGAGCACACAGGACGGTGGCATCTTTCTAAGGTTTTTTTTATTTTCCCAGCAATCAGTACAACCAAGTCATCGTTATAAGGCATCGCCCTCTTTTGCCCACCCCCCCAGCACCAGGTGTGGCCACTAGCCTATATGAAGGCCCAAAATTGTGTGTTCCTTTCTGCTCTGACAATGGCATGCCCATTCGTGCGAGATGTGGTGGATGAAGAAGCACTTGTGCTGAGGAGAGCCTTCAGGCGAGAAAGGGTCTTCAGGGACCGGTTGGACCCACTGGCCTTCCCTGATGACCATCTATATGAAAGATACAGGTTTTCTGCAGATGGCATCAGGTATCTATGCAGACTACTGGGTCCCAGGATTAAGCACCGCACTGCACGGAGCCATGCACTGAGTGTGGAGCAAATGGTTTGTGTGGCCTTGCGCTTTTTTGCTAGTGGAGCCTTCCTGTACTCAGTGGGGGATGCAGAACAGCTGAACAAGGCCACAATTTGCTGCACAATAAGGAGTGTGTGTCTGGCTATCAAAGCATTAGCAGATGTCTTCATCTCCTTCCCTGGCCACAGAAGACTCTGTGACATCAAAGAGGAGTTCTATAGGATTGCAGGTAAGAGGATCTACAAATTACAGGACAACTGTTAACACATAGTAGGATACTCATTACTTTGTGTGACAGGTTTCCCCAATGTCATTGGTGCAGTGGACTGCACACACATAAGGATAAAAGCCCCCTCAGGTGCCCATGAGGCCGATTTTGTGAATAGGAAATCCTTTCACAGCATTAATGTTCAGGTGAACATAACTTTTTGATATTGTCCATTGACGAACACTCTGCATTGCCAGTGATGTGCATTGATTGGTGTAATATTCCTCATCTTATGATTTCAGATGGTCTGCAATGCTGACTGTGTGATCAGCAATGTTGTGGGATCAGCAATGTTGTGGCAAAATGGCCTGGCTCAGTCCATGACTCCAGAATCTTTCGGGCCTCTGAAATCTATCAGTGCCTATCACAAGGTAAGCCACACAACCCCTATTTATAACCATCATGGCTGTGTCAAGAATATCACTGTGTTTATGAGGTAGTAATGATGAGATTTTGTGTTGACAGGTGAATTCTCTGGTGTGTTGCTGGGAGACAGGGGGTATGGCTGCCAGCCTTTTCTCCTGACACCTTTCACAGACCCCCAGGAAGCACAGCAGGCCTACAACCATGCCCATGCCAGGACCAGGGCCAGAGTTGAAATGACCTTTGGCCTCCTGAAGGCACGCTTTCACTGCCTTCACAAATTAAGGGTCAGCCCTGTTAGGGCATGTGATATTACTGTGGCTTGTGCTGTCCTCCACAATGTGGCCTGCCTGAGGAAGGAGAGGGCCCCCAGAGTGCCACCAGCCATGGACTGGGACAATCCGGCAATCTTCCCTGATGACGACAGTGGTCGGCTGCTGAGGGACCAATATGTGTTGAATTATTTTAGTTAGTATGTGTGCTTTCAATTTTGGTTAAATATGTCCTGCGGTGGCAGAGGAATTTGGGTTTTTTTGGGTTCGTTTTTTGACGAATTTGGCCTCTTATGATGTTTGTGCGGTATACTGTGTGTAATACAAGGCTGCAGGGAGGCTACTGCATCCATTCATTTGTCTGTTCAGTTGATGTGTATGGATTTGTCCTGCATTTATTTTAGTGTGCAGACATGCAGGGTGTGTTATATACAGACCTTTGAATGTGTATGTATCATTTTGTATAATATGCTTGGGTTCTGTGCTTTCCATCTTGTAGAGTCACTGTGACTTCAGTTTCGAAAGGAGCTGATGGTTTACCTGCTTTGTTTTGTCCTTATTCAATAAAGGAACATAATGTTACACATTGTGTTTTTATATTCATATGGAATGTGTATTTGTTTATATGACAGAGTACTAGGGCCACACTGAAGAAAAAGGATAAAGTCATAAATTTATGAGGCTGGTTCTTTCTGCAGAAAAGCTACATATTGTTTTTACAGTTTTGATACTTATGACAATGTGATACTTAATATTCTGGCACATCAGCATGTCTTTGTTTATGAAACCATACTGAAGTACAATTTCACGAAATGCCCCACATCTGTCATTTTAACAACTGTCCTCCTTTAAAACAACTGGTTACAATATTATGACTTGTGTTTTTTTCCCCTCTGTGGCCCTAATATTCTATCATTTTTTATATAGCCTTATAGTCTATGGGAAACTGTAAATTATCTAATGATAGCAACATCATCTAAAAATCATTTTTTATCCAAAATCATTGAAATTAATGATCACAAACGTTTAAATAATAACAGTGGGTCTAGTTATATGTGATAACAATGTATAGTGAGCAGTGAAATAACTATTGGTTTCCATTTGTGGTGACTGCTGACTGACATTAGGGATGAGATTAACTAGATCCTGGAATTTAGCCTGGTCTGGAGCAGGCTAGCTCCACAGAATAAATCTCCATGGTAATTTATACCATAACATATCCTCCTGCCCCCTATCCATCTTTAGTGCAACCGGATTACGGATCAATTGAGCCAGGATCACCAAGATATCCTGGCTTAATCCCTTATCCTAGTTTTGTGCAACAGGCCCCTGGTGTACCAAAATGCCATGACTGTCGGTGTGATCGAGGCGTAAGCGACCAATTGAGTAGTTGGATGAGGACTCCGACCATATGTCAATATTGTATCACCTGTTGTTTACGAAGCATGTGACAAATAAAAGTTTGATTTGACCTCGTGACAAGCCACAAGACAAACGGCGTGCTTCTAGATTACCCGGCACTGACCGAATGTGGCCCTCAAATCTCAACCAGATACCCTTCAATACCATGCAGTGTTACAAAGGTCTATAGTTATATGCGTGATATTTTCCTATCGGTTCCTTCGTAGGTGTTCAGTCTTCTGTATGTCGCAGACCGCTATGTTTTCAATGTGAGGAAGCGAGAGCGCCATCGGTCAACTTCACAAACCTAGGCTGGATTTACACTCTACAGGCTCCGCAAACGCTTTGCGACTTCACCCGCACTGAGATTTGAGCTGTGCATGGCAGAGCGTGTAACTTCACACAACTGTCAGTGATGAATTGCTCAGCAGAAAGCTTGACTGTGGAGTTCACTCAGCCTTACAGGGCGACTCCCTAGCCTCACCCGTCGACTGGTTTGTCAGGCTATGGAGCTATTTCACCGTTCACGTCACTGTGTGTACAGTATATAATCAATTATTTCAAACAAAACATGGCAGTGTTACATAATGTGTAAAGAAATGTTCACTATTTCTTCAACAGGTTTTTGGGAACGGGTACCATACCTTAGTGCATGAAATATCAACATGGCAATTTTTCTAAATACATTATCATCAGTATTTTATTATGAAAATGCATTACATCTCTTCTGCTTTTTTATCTTTTGGATGGGGGAATCCACATAGTCACCACTATGTTGTGTAAAAAAATAAAACAAAAACAAGTTAAACGTCACCCCCCCCTCAAAAATGCAGTGTCCAGTTTCTCTGGGAGTCGAAAGTGAAGAGTAAAAAGAAAGACTGTCAACAGACCTAATCATCCCAATCCGACCATCGGTCAGTCCCAGAAAAGAAATATCATGCGGCAAATTTAGTGTACTAGATTTCTCTTTTTACAGTTTAACACATTTTATACAAGTACACATGTTCATACATTGTCATTTTTGTTTCATTTTAGGGGTTATTTCTTTACTTAAGGTGCTGGTAATTTTGGGTGACATTTCTCAGAAGTCTTCTGTCAAACATTCATGTAACAAGTGAGTACCTTACGTCTGTGGATGAGGCAATAAGAAGAACAGTCAAGTGTCTGGTCAAGCTGGCCCGTCCCTCTGTCTGAAGCACCAGTGTGGTTCCTGGGACCCCAAAGACATTTACTCCCAACCAAATTAGAACATCCAGTCCGAACGATTTCCATCTTCCTGTCACTAGGGTAATACAACTCCCAGCCTGCATCAGCAATGTCATTTAACGTTGATTAAAGGTCCCAATGCTGTGGTCATGGCACATGACTAATTTTGCGTTGTGATTTTCATATTTTTGTTTAGTATTCAGTTGGTAAGAACCCTAATAAAATGGGGGTACAGCATTCTGTGGAAAGTGAGACTTCTTGAAGCAGCAACAAATAAGGAGAACACAGCAGCTTTTTTTTTTATACCGTTCAAACCATCCTCCTGTTTTCTTAGGTGGCATACGGAATGCAAGGAATGGTCAGAAGGAGAGAAAAAATATATTCTCAATACATTTGATAAAAATAATCCGACAGGATTCAAACGAGACGACAAACCCAACAACGGAGTAAAAAAAATTATATATATATATTCTTCTTACTTCTCACTCTGTCGCTGCATTCCAGCACAAAAAGGTTTTAACGATTACTAGGATGCATTTCTGGCAAAAGTTTGATTCCAAATTACAGATGGCGAGTTGAATCAACCGATTTGTGGGAAACATAACTGGATTTAACTGTAAATAACTTAAAACGAAAACAACTGCAGCACCATGAATTACAAGATCTGTTTGACTCAAGTACAACATAGCAAATCTACTGTGAAGTAGTAATATAGCAAATCAAAACAGTCAAGTGGGGAAGAAAATCAAACAGTGAAATACAGATCAAGAGTTTTCAGAAAAACATATTACACAAAAAGTTGGAAATCATATGGAATGATTTTTAGGGAGCTCATGACTGCCACCCTCTCTGCATCTTTCTAACGGATGATGCACACACACGCTCTTGCTGCTATCGTTTACCCTTTCCAAACTAAACACGTGTATACTGCAGGACTGACCCTGCTGCTGGCCAAATAACAAAAAGTTACCTCAACAAAATCTCTGCTGCCATCTCAGCATTATCAAACCAGGTACCAAAACAACAGGTACATTTCTTCAAAAACAAAAACACTTTGTACAGATACTCATGGTTGAGTTTCACCATCTACTTAGCCTGTTTTACACAGTCTGTTCATGTCAGGGTAATTTCAAATTACAAATGATTTCTCTTTTTTGTTGAACATGTATTTTCTTCCTCTTTTTCCATTGATTCCTTGAGGGTGTTGAAGTTCCTCGATTAGCTAGACGCAGAACACAGTAAATTGTTTTCCGCAAAAAGAAAGACAGAAAATATGGAGAAATACAAGAAGCATACAAGAAGCAGAGTCGTGGCTCCTCGGAGGTCTGTACATATCCCCAAGCCTAGTTTCTCCAGAGGGTTTAGGAGAGGAGGTACACCATTTCACTCACTCTCACGCAAAAACACACACACAAACACAACATCCTAAAAGCTTCCTGACTGTGTCCTTACTCCCGGCCCCTGTATGGGGGGGTGCTGGAACGGACTGAGTGGTGCCCCGCGTTGCGGGTAGTGTTGGCCGGCGGTGGCCGCCAGGAGCCTGGAGCCGGCCTGCAGCACCGTCTGCCCGGGGCTGCCTGGTTTCAGGCCCCGGGACGCCAGCTGCTGGCTCAGTCTGGAGGTGTGGTTCCCCGCCACACTGGCGCCCAAGTCTGTTTTAGGGTTGCCGTGAGCCCTGGAGACAGGGGTAGGAGACCCTGACAACCCGCTGTTCAAGAGGCTGGCTTTTAGCTGACTCCCGGCGCTGTACGTGTGGGACCCGTCCATACTGCTGCTGCCGCTCGACTGGTGCAGAGCGCCTCCCGGTGGTCTGGAAGCCCCACATAGGGCTGAGTCTGCAGAGGAGGTGGTCTGGTTGGGGAAGGAGGATGGGGAGTTGAGGGGCTGTTGTGGATGATGCTGCGAGTGGTCTTGAGACAGGCGAGGGTAGAAGCCCTGAACTGAGGGAAGGGGGGCCGAGGGGCTGTAGGAGCCATGGAATGGAGAGGACGCGCTCTGCTGAAGGAAGGTCGGACTGTCCACTGTCTGATGTTGGCTCTCCGATAAGGGGGGCTGCACCTTAGAATGACAAAACACACAAATTACTTATAATTAACCTGACACCCAGTACACACCTCAAACAAATTAACCCCCCCCCCCCCCCCCCCAAAAAAAAAAAACCCCAGGTGTAATCAAAACCGTTACAAAATGTATTTTCTTTTTATTCTAGCGTTTCTATTGGACAGATTGAGGTAGGTGTCTCCCGGTTTGCTGAGCCTGTCCAACAGAAACGCTAGCTGTTTTTAAGAAATGATTACACCGCTGGCCAGACAAAACAAGAACCAGCCCAGACAAAACACTACATTCTCACAAATGACGTAGGACAATACCTGGTGAGTGTAGACAGACGGGCTGTATCTCTGTGGGCTCTTCATGGGAGAGGCCAGGGGAACTGTCTGCATCTCATACCGGTCTGCATCTGGGATAACACACAACAGGACACAAACTTAACAGGAGAACAGATGGTACATGCATGCACATTCCCTGAAACCTCTGAACTCAGCAACTGTCTGTTTCAAACTAGGCTAGATATCTACATTTCAGACAACACAAACCTGGACTTTAGCCTAAACACACCTAGATGTCTATATTTCTATATTTCAGACAAAGACAAGGACATCTGGTCTGAACTTTCTACTACGCCACATTCATGTGAAAACGAGAAAAACTGGTAGTGAAAACGAGTACAGTACCAAGGTCCTTGTCAGCAGCCGAGCCATCCGTCCTCTTCAGCATGCGGTCCATCTTGAGGGAGCCCCTCAGTACCCGCTCTAAGACGCCCTGACCCTCCCTCAGCCGCTCTACTGTCGTGGGCACCATCCTGGATCAATGCACAACACCAACACCGTCATGTACAGTACGTTCAATCACACTAGGGGTTTATGTTTAGATGATTTCTATGTCTGGAGACACCGCACGGGGCTCAGGTTGCTAATGGTCCCACCTTACCAAGCAAATAGTCTCAAACACCAGTCAACACCACAACATAAAAAAGGTGAGACAGCAAAGATGAATATGTCTGAAAACAGTGACAGGGAACAAAGTACTGTGAGAGAATGTGGTGTGGCAGCGATATCTAGTCTTACCATTGGCTGGTGCCTTCCTGATCCCTGGGCTGCTGTTGCTGTGGTGGTCCCAGGGCGTGGGAGGTGGTGGTGTGGTGGTGGTTATCTGGGGGGCTCACCTCCTCCATCTGGGGGGGGGAGGAGAAGGAGCTGTGGGGGGAGGACGAGGGCTGCAAGTGGAGGGAATGGGGGCCTCTGGGGGACTCGGCGCTGGCACAGACGGAGCCGAGGCGGGTGGGGGTGCCCAGGGAGCTGCCCCCGTGCTCAGGGTCCCTGCTGCTCCCCTGCTTCCTCTTACGGTACTCCAGCAGAGACACCTGAGGAGTCGAGGAGTTGCGGGAAAAGAACCACTCCTAGTCAGCCATATGTACAGGCTTAGTGCCATGAGGTTACACACGCCATGGTGTCACACAATACCACTGGTTGCATTGCGACACCCGTTATCAATCACCAGAGCGGTATGGACAGACAACGTCATGCATCATATCAACTATTAAGACGACTCTACCTTGAATGTACGTTCGCTTACATGTTACCAACTGATTGTCCAAAAGACCAAACATCCTAAATGTTCCCAAACCCTAAAGGGCTCTCCACAGTGACGTCGCAGTCTACGCAAATAGAGCTACCAAGCTCCGTTTGAGTGGCGTTCCAAAAATTCAGCAGCACAAAAGTACGTAGAACTACGTAATGTAGAGAGCAACGCAAACTAATCTCTGTCGGATCCATTGAGAAGACTGTAGAGCCTTTTAACCGGATGAGCAACCAGCATTGGTCAACGATTTAATACTTCTACCATCCTGGAAGTTCTATTTTGTTCTATGATTGGTCAACCTCATCCTCTGTTGGCGTGGTTATCTGAAGTTGATAGGTGCAAAAAAAAACTATACCTTGGGAGGGATGACCATTGGAACGAGTCATATGACAAAAGACAAAGAATCAATCCAGTATAGCTTCAGCACTCTGTCCTTACAGTGTTGGGACCAACCACCTGCTGAATGGTAACCACAATACATTTTTTACCAGAGTATTGGTATCAGTGCCATTACCAGAATCGGGAAGCAATCATGTTCACGCACCAACCTTCCGTTTGCTTTTGAAGCTTTTCTGTGCTTTATGGATAGTTAGTAATGGTCAAAATCTAACATCAGCACAGGCAACTGGTCATTGTCATCATCATCGTCAAATGAAACATCACACAAAGCAACTACTGTGAGGTCAGACACGAAAACTAGGAACACAATGTAAACAAAACCACAGAGCACCCACTACAGTACATATACCCACACCCACTACGGTACATATACCCACACCCACTACGGTACACATACCCACACCCACTACGGTACACATACCCACACTCAGAGACAATGAGAGAGAGAACAGTCCGGTACATTCAGCCACACTCAAAGACAATGAGCGAGAACAGTCCGGCGGAATGTTGTCATGGCAAAGGCAGGAGACTTAAGGAGGGTCCAGGGGGATGGGGGGTGAGAGATATGGAGCAGGCTGGCTGAATAGACAGTCCGATATCAGGGCTATCGGGGTGCGGTGAGCTGAACCAAAAGAGGGCGGAGAGAAGGGTAGGGGAGGCACTCAGGGGGCCCCACCTATACCCATAGGGTTGCCATCAGGGCCTTAGGACTTGAAGAATGGCCACGCACTAGGATCTTGGGATCTGAGGACTACTGTATTTGTTAGGGCCTTTTGATTCCAATTGGGCCCTTAGAACAGCTTCAGGCTCCAAAGGCTTATTTTATGGGCCTTCTGATTGTCCTTGGACCCTTAGGGGTGCCTTTTGAAGGGCGGCTAGTATGGTTCTTAGATGGGAATTGGCCATACTGCTGGTATGATCTGACTTGGGTGTGGGTCAAGGCTGGTGAAAGAGGATGCAGGCACAGGAGGACAGAACTATGGATGAGGTGGACCGTAGACAAATGGCCAGTGAAGCCAGCAAGGCCTGGCGCAACCTCGCCAGGCTGAAGATGATATCATGAACCATCAGCCTCATTGTATGGCACTCCGAGCCGATGGGGTGACCATGTTTCAGATATAGAGATGTTTAGACAAATGGATGTTTAGATATAGAGATGTGTAGATAAATGGATGTTTAGATAAATTGATGATACTCATGGTACGTTTTTGGAGAAGGGGGGGGTTTGGCGGACGGGGGTGGGGTTTGTATGCAAATGCAAAACAATATTTACATGCACACTTCTAAATGGTCGTATGGAAATATTCACCATATTTTGTACTGTCTTGTATTCACGTCTTACTGCTATAGCCTGGTAATCTGGCTGTCCTGTCAGCAGACTAATGGTTTGCAGGATGGCCCTCTGCCTTGGAAAAAACAGTGGAAGAAAGACTTGGCAAAGGTTTCAGGAGGAGCATAGGGGGAGTGACAGGGTGGACAACACAACCTGTTGGGCTAGCTGCAGTAGGAGACAGTACACATAAAGAGAAATGTGGAAATCATTCTAGAAGTCCCGTATTATTCCTTTCTAAAGACAGCTGAAAGTCCATGCAGCCAACTGACAGACAATAGAAAAGATAAATGTAACAATTTGTCAAAATAAAAAAACCGATGTAGCCTTTCTGGAAAATAATTACCCCAGGTCTATTTTGATTTAATTATCTTGATGTGGAGTCACTGAGACCAATTGATCTATTTGACACATAGTGAATAGAAAACACAAAGCAAGTAAAGACCACACAATGACTGAGTATCCTTTAAAATTTCATACCAGTCTCAATATCACTCTCTACTCAAATTCAGACTTTATACCAATAAGCATGTAGGCACTACTTCCACACATGACCTACCTATTGTACCCCCATGTGGGAATGTAATTCGAACAGAAATATCTTCATTAACAGTTTAATTTCTGAGGGGGGAAAAAACTAAAGCAGGAAGAAGCTGAGCGAGTTGGAGGACTTGCCTTCTTCTTCTGTGGTGGGTTGCTGGTGTGGTGGGGTGGCGTGCCGCCATCCGGGTAGCTGCCGCCATAGTGCGGCTCGCCGTAGGGCGACAGCGAGTCAGACCCCGCCTCCGCCAGGATCCCCTGGCCACTCACGGTGCTGTAGAAGGACTCGGCCGGGGAATAGCTTCCCTCTGATTGGCTGATGCGCCTGTCAGTGGGGGCAGCGGGGGCGAGGTTTCCCAGGTTGGCGTTGAGCGGGGAGCAGGTGTAGATGAGGTTGAACTCCGTCCTGAAGCTCTGCTCTCTGGCCTGCTGGGCCAACTCGGACGGGGTACCCGGTGCCAAGGGGGTGAGCGGCCCCTGTGTGTCGGGAGGAGGCCCCGTTGCCGAGAGGAGAGTGAAGTCATCCGACATGACGGGCACGGGGCTCTCCAGGCCCGAGGACAGGGAGAGGTCTGGAAACTGCAGGGCGCAGCACTGGGCATCAAAGTCTGGCCGCAGGCACGGCTATAGGTGGAGCAGAGGAGAACAGAGTTACAAGATGAACACTGACACAAAACTGCCCTCACCAGCCCGTGTTCCCTGTCCCGTGAGACTAAAGTGAAAGTCATCTAGCCCTGGCTTCAGTGCTCTGACAGCTGCTCTGGGTCTGTGGGGTACGTACCTCTGGAGAGATGGACTCCGGCCTGTGCACAGGAGAGGCCTCTGGAGACGATATGTTCTGGATGGGTAGGAAAGAGGGAGAGACACATTAAATACCACTACAAACAGATAGGTAGCACAGTGAAAACAACCATGTATATGCACTGTAGTTCAATGCTGAATTTTCCTGTTCGGGTGGCCCATCGTTTTGTATGTGTGTGTGTGTGTGTATTTCAGTATGTCATATTTGTGTCTGTGTGTGTTCTAGGGGCGTTTTCCGTGTCCCCAGTACCTCAAACTGCAGCGGCGTGTTGCAGCGGCTGGTGGGCAGCGAGGGCAGCGGTGAATAATCATTGGACAGCCGGTGCTCCTCGTCGCCGTAACGACCCAGCAGCGCGGGGGCGGCGTAGGAGGCGGGGCTGAGTAGGGGGTGGTCTGAGGGCAATGGGGGCGTGATGGGTGACAGGGGCCGCAGTAGCAGACTGTGTTCTTCTGAGCCGGGAAGTGGTGGAGCCGCCTCCGACTCCGGGCCGTAAATGGACCGCCGCTTCTTGGGGGGTGCCGCCAGTTCTTTTTAGCGGCGAGCGGAAAGAAAGCAATAGCCTCAGATTATCTGCTGTGACAGGTGTCAGCGTATGCCGATGATTAAAAGGATCTTCATTTGGTGTTAAGTTAATTTAAAATTAAATGACGTGCATGGTTGACTAATTAGGACAAAGTAGGTAAAACAATTGGTTATTAATCTATGTTGAATCAACATTTATTTTGAGATCAATTTGAAATAACCTCCAACTGCAAGAACACTACACCAGACGTGGCTTCAAAAAACTATTAAAAATCCTTTTAAATATTGTATCTGTGCTTAATTGAGTTTGGATGTTGCAGTGGAACCAATAGAAAAGTTCCAAAAGTGCAAACCCAGCCTAAAACGAATTCGAAATCAGATCTGTACTAGATTACAAACACTACTAGACTTGTTAGTAGACAGTGAACAGACTAAAAAGCGGTAGATACCTGCTTTGAAAGGGTTGGGGGTGGAGCTGCTGCTGTTACTTTGGTGAGAGGAGGTGGACTCGGTGCCGTCCTCCAGGCCTCCCGAGCACGGCCCACTCTCACACTGGGCCTGTTGGATCCATCTCTGAACACAGATACAAATACATATCAGCCTGAGACAATATACTGAAACTTTTTCACATTTATGAAGGGAAGTGAACAAGTGCACACTTTAGGGGAAAGGAGACCAACAGCCCCCTCCCTCTCGAGCACCTGCTACACATTACACTACATTCCCCATCTACCCTATTCTCCATTGAACCCCTAACCGACTTTATGACAACTCCCACAACTCTGTCTCTCTCCACCGGTACCTTCTTGAAGGAGCCGTAGGCTGCGTCCACGCTGACGGGCCGGCGCCGGCGCTCGGGGTTGAAGGGCGAGCCAAAGCGCACGTAGTGCTTGGGCGCTGTGCAGATGAGCGGCGAGGCCGTCAGGCCCGGCAGCATGTTGAGGGTGGTGGCCAGCACCGTGGGGTCGGTGGTGATGCGCAGCTGCCGCTCCACCGTGGGCACCTCCTGCTGGGCTGCCTTGTCCAGCACCTTGTCATTCAGCCACTCTGTCACCAGATACTGGAGGGTGGGGGGAGACTTTTTAGGGACAAATTGTCAAGTTTGTGTGTGATATATGTATTGTGTTGATATTAGCCTATACATCTGTAATTCAGCAAGGAAAAAGAGGTTCTTAACCTCAAAAGAGTTCTCCTGGTTTAATAAAGGGTCAATTAATAATAATGATTAAATCCCCAAAAAAGGTGGTTGGAAGCCAGGCCCATCCCTCTCACCTTCTTGGTCTTGGGCAGGTTGCCCTTGTTCAGAGCACTCAGGCCTTCTCCGTCTAAGACCTGCCCAACTCCCAGTGCTCCGTCCACCAGGCCCAGCTCTGAACCAGGGGCCCCCAGGGGGCTCTCCTGCATCTCAGCCGCCGCCCCCTGCTCCAGGGCCGCCTGCTGCTGGGCCAGGGCCTGCCGCTGGCGCCGGGCACGCTGTGACGAGCTGGAGCGGTAGCGCGAGATACGGCTCTTAGGCCGGGGCTTGGAGGAGCGGGCCGGGGGAGGCTTGGGGGGAGCAAGGGGGGCCGGGAGGGGAGCGGCGGACGTCTGGGTCTTGTCTGCGTCGGCTGCTGAGGAGGGTTCCTGGAGACCGAGAGGGAGATTCTGTTTAGGGATAAATTAAATTGGATAATTGGACACAAAGTTCAAAAAGACAATGTGGCGCTAAGGGGGGGGGGGGGGGAAGTCCGACTCACAGTGGCGTAAGTTGCACGACGGGTGCTTATCCCCAGCCCTGCTTGGTGGGGTGTGGGGTTACTCCCCGTGGGATTCCCTCTGCTCCACTCCTCGCACTCCAGGCCCTCCTGTTTGGGCTCATCTATGCCCTCTGTGGTAGACGTCCTCTTCTACAGAGAGAGAGAGGGTGGATTACGAACTGAAGACTAATACTATGATTCCATATTATGACAGTGGGTTGGTCAGTGTGACAGGAAATGATGTCAAAGCGATGATTTAGGCAGCATATACCTGTCTACTGGAGATGAGGACTCCGTTCTGGTCCAGCTCGCCCTCCTCTCCTTCCTCCTGCTTGAGGAGGCCCTCCTGTAACACACATACACATTGTGAATGATAAATGTGGGACATTTTCAGTGCACAGTGGATACACCCCCATGTGTCTTAGTGGGACAGCACCACATTCCATTACAAACTGCCACACCTCAACATTAACTGCCTGTATACACACACACACACACACACACCTTTGCACCAAGATTCACACACACCTCAACATCGCTGTTGCCCAGGCTGCCGTTGCCCTGCAGCGTCTCCCGGACCTCACCACTCTCCTCGGGCGGCTGGTTACTGTCGTCCGACATCCCGCCCGGTCCTGGGCCGCCACCTGACCCTTCTATCTCTCTCCGCCGGGCCTTCCGCCGCCGCGTCTCTGCCCCCGTGTGCCCTGGGAGCTGGGAGGGTGGGGGCAGCGACCCCGTGCCGGGGCAGCCTAGGGTCTCGCGCGGGTTCAGGTTATGCTTCTGCACAGGGCAGTTCTGCTGGTTGTCCTTGTGGCAGGCACAGTCCACCTTATAGTTACTGTAATAATGATAATAAATAGGATTTTGATCATACTTTTCTAAACCCCAAAGATGCTGGACACTTTGGAGTCAAGAGACAGACGAGAGAAACAGTCTTGTGTGATTTGTGACAACTGCTGATGTAAAAAGGTCTTTATAGATATAATTGACACTGACCAGCTATTGAAGTCATAGTCAAAGCCGATGGTGACCTCTGCTTCTCTGGGGATCTGCGTGACAGCGTAGACACAGAGGTGGATCATGCCCTCGGCGATCATATGCCGAACCTGGAGAGGAGACAGAGGCGTGTCTTCTATCTAGGAGATATAATCATAACTGTATCCATTTCCCTCTAGAAGGGTGCGTCTCAATAGTCCTGAGTGGCCTGCTCTCCTAATCTCCTTTCCTTCATCTACGCTGACGTCAGAGATCTGGATAGGTGAGACCTACATCTGCATTGCTTGCTGTTTGGGGTTTTAGACTGGGTTTCTGTATAGCACTTTGTGACATCTGCTGATGTAAAAAGGGCTTCATAAATACATTTGATTGATTGACTGACCTAAATTCACCTGAGATGAGTGAACTGAACTAACGACCGGAGATGAGGAGAGGGAGAGACGATTGAGATGCACCCAATGCTTTTCTTGAAGAAAACAAACAAACAAAACCAAGATGGCTGACCTCTGCGTTGGGCGTGCAGGACCTCCGGATGAAGCGTGCATCATTCCCAAACGTCCGCGCGTCCACGCACATCTCCACCTCGTTGAATTTGGAATAGAACAGCACAAAGGGGTAGGGCCTAAAAAAAAAAGTCAAAATAATGTCCAAATGTGCATTTTTGCATAATATTTTACAGTGCTAATGTTTATACTGAATACAGCATACATTTCCTCCATAAAACATTTTTTAAACAATGGTGCAGTTTAACACAATTCTTCCACATCGTATGAATATTTTGCCTTATTTCAGAGAATGCATACTTTTTGAAGAAGTGTCCGTTGACCTCAAACTGCTGTTTCAGCATGACCTTGCCCCGGTACTCGATGATCAGGGTGTCTGGCTCTAGATCCCTTGCCGCCCGCAGGACCTTCCTGTGGTTCTGCACACGCGTCACCCGCCCCAGCTGTAACTGCATCTGAGAGCCCAGCACCGTATTGTTGCACGCCAGCTCTGTACGGTTAATTGTGTCCATGGCGTCCGCCGAGGCGTTGACCTGGGCAGGTGAGGTAGTCTCACTCGCCACGCCCTCGGTGGTAACGGCACGGTGCAGCTGGAGCAGCATCTGGACATCGGCGCTGTACTGGTTGGCTGTAGCCTCCTCGTACTGGTCCGTCCACTGGCGGATGCGGCTCTCCCAGCCCTCCGCTGTAGTCTCGTCCACCGCGCTGGCCTCCGTCGTGGAGTTCTGGGGGAGGGTGGGAGGAGAGTGTTTACTTCAGAGCAGTGTCGTGTTAAAAATAAATATACTTAAAACATTTTTTTTTATTCACCTTCATTCTAAGACTCTTTCAAAAATGACAATTTCAGGTCTACAACGTGTTTCTTCTTGCTTTGGAATCATACCATGTCAAAGTGTTTAGAAACCCATGTGTTATCATGGGTGGGTGTCTGGGTAATGCACTGTGTTCGAGATCACCTGCACCATGTCATAATAAGGTGATTGGTGTCTTTGTGTTATGCTCAATGGAACATAGGTCACTCAATAGATTCCTGGTGCAACACAAAGTGGCACTGATGACAACGTTTAGTCTTCCCCCCATACAGTGCCTTGCAAAAGTATTCATCCCCCTTGGCGTTTTTCCTATTTTGTTGCATTACAACCTGTAATTTAAATGGGGTTTTATTTGGATTTCATGTAATTGGGACACACAAAATAGTCCAAATTGGTGAAGTGAAATGAAAAATAACTTGTTTCAAAAAAACAATGACTACGGAAAAGTAGTGCAACCAAAAGATCTGGTGCAACCAATTACCTTCAGAAGTCACATAATTAGTCCACCTGTGTTCAATCTAAGTGTCACATGATCTCAGAATATAAACGCAGCAAAAAAAATAAACGTCTCTTTTTCAGGACCCTGTCTTTGAAAGATAATTCGTAAAAATCCAAATAACTTCACAGATCTTCATTGTAAAGGGTTTAAACACTGTTTCCCATGCTTGTTCAATGAACCATAAACAATTAATGAACATGCACCTGTGGAACGGTCGTTAAGACACTAACAGCTTACAGACGGAAGTCAATTAAGGTCACAGTTATGAAAACTTAGGACACTAACATGCTGACCAGACCGGACACATCGCAAAATACATTTAGAAATATATGTTATTTAATTATTGCGCGCGCCAATGAGTGTCTAGGATGCCAAGGGCTAAAATAGAACTCCTTTCTATTTCTGACGCAGATCGCGCTGAAAGTCCTGCCTCTCCCATCTCTTCATTGGTTTATAGATGCAGGTACCCACGTTCCATCTTCTCATTGGTTATACCCACGTGGGTGATTGAAAGACGAACTGTTTTGCCAGTAGTCGTGGTAATACTATGAAAGTTTAGATGCCGATCACCATATAAGTTCAAAGATGAAAAAGCCTGGAAGGAGGAGAGATGACTAGAAACGATCCGGTTGGCCGTTTTATGCGTGGATTAATTGTCGGAGTAGAGGACCTTGTGCATTTCAGGTAAAATAACAACCTAATGTTTATATCCCAGGACAAATTAGCTAGCAACAGCAAGCTAGCAAAATATGACAAATTAGCTAGCAAGTGCAAGCTAACTAGCTAAATTGCCATACATGTTTAATGCTTTTCAACCTGTCCCCAAATTAATGTCATTGGTTCAGAGTTTGTTTTGATATTTTAACCTGCGTGTCGTGATCGCATTTGGTGTAAGGGGACAAAATACATTTATGCACGATAGCGCAAGAGCGCAGCCTGTTTGGGTTCCGTGTAGAGAGGCCTTTCTACTGACTGAAAAACACCAAAAGAAAGATGCCCAGGGTCCCTGCTCATCTGCGTGAACGTGCCTTAGGCATGCTGCAAGGAGGCATGAGGACTGCAGATGTGACCAGGGCAATAAATTGCAATGTCCGTACTGTGAGACACCTAAGACAGCGCTACAGGGAGACAGGACGGACAGCAGATCGTCCTCGCAGTGGCAGACCACGTGTAACAACACCTGCACAGGATTGGTACATCTGAACATCACACCTGCGGGACAGGTACAGGATGGCAACAACAACTGCCCGAGTTACATCAGGAACACACAATCCCTCGATCTGTGCTCAAACTGTTCGCAATAGGCTGAGAGAGGCTGGACTGAGAGCTTGTAGGCCTGTTGTAAGGCAGGTCCTCACCAGACATCACCGGCAACAACGTCGCCTATGGAAACAATCCCACTGTCGCTGGACCAGACAGGACTGGCAAAAAGTGCTCTTCACTGACGTTGTGGTTTTGTCTCACATGGGGTGATGGTCGGATTCGCGTTTATCGTCAAAGGAATGACCGTTACACCGAGGCCTGTACTCTGGAGCGGGATCGATTTGGAGGTGGAAGGTCCGTCATGGTCTGGGGCGGTGTGTCACAGCATCATCGGACTGAGCTTGTTGTCATTGCAGGCAATCTCAACGCGGTGCGTTACAGGGAAGACATGCTCCTCCCTCATGTGGTACCCTTGCTGCAGGCTCATCTTGACATGACCCTCCAACATGACAATGCCACCAGCCATACTGCTCGTTCCGTGCGTGATTTCCTGCAAGACAGGAATGTCAGTGTTCTCACAGCAAGAACTGGCAAATCTGGTGCAGTCCATGAGGAGGAGATGCACTGCAGTACTTAATGCAGCTGGTGGCCACTCCAGATACTGACTGTTACATTTGATTTTGACCCCCCCCCCCTTTGTTCAGGGACACAATCAATCAATCAAATTTATTTTATATAACCCTTCGTACATCAGCTAATATCTCGAAGTGCTGTACAGAAACCCAGCCTAAAATCCCAAACAGCAAGCAATGCAGGTGTAGAAGCACGGTGGCTAGGAAAAACTCCCTAGAAAGGCCAAAACCTAGGAAGAAACCTAGAGAGGAACCAGGCTATGAGGGGTGGCCAGTCCTCTTCTGGCTGTGCCGGGTGGAGATTATAACAGAACATGGCCAAAATGTTCAAATGTTCATAAATGACCAGCATGGTCAAATAATAATAATCCTATGAGTGTCATCTGATGAACATCAAAGGTTAGTGATTATTCCATTTCTGTTAGTCACAGGTCTGTGGAACTTGTTCAGTTTATGTCTCAGTTGTTGAATCTTGTTATGTTCATACAAATATCTACACGTTAACTTCTTTGGGGTAGGGGGCAGTATTTTCACGTGCGGATGAAAAGCATGCCCAGAGTAAACGGCCTGCTACAAAACCATAAAGGCTAGAATATGCATATTATCAGTATATTAGGATAGAAAAGACTCTGAAGTATCTAAAAATGTTTGAATGATGTCTGAGTACAACATAACTCATCAGGCAGGCAAAAACCTGAGAAAAAAATCCAACCAGGAAGTGAGAAATCTGAGGTTGGTCGATTTTCAACTCAGCTCCTATTGAAGATACAGTGGGATATTGGTAATTTGGCACTTCCTAAGGCTTCCATTAGATGTCAACAGTCCATAGAACCTTGTCTGATGCCTCTACTGTTTAGTGGGGCCGAAGGAGAGAGGAATGAGTCAGGTCTGTCATGAAGTGACCATGCGCGTTCACGTGAGAAAGATCTCTGTTCCATCGCAATTCTGAAGACACAGGAATACTCCGGTTGGAACATTATTGAAGAATTATGTTAAAAACATCCTAAAGATTGATTCAATAATTCGTTTGTCATGTTTTTACAGACTGTAATATAACTTTTTAAACTTTTCGTCAGTACTTTCTGCTGGACCTGCCTGCGCGTCGTGAGTTTGGAAAGTGTACTGAACGCTAGAACAACAAGGAAGAATTTGGACATAAATGGACATTATCGAACAAAACGAACAGTTATTGTGGAACTGGGATTGATGCGAGTGCATTCTGATGAGGATCATCAAAGGTAAGTGAATGTTTATATTGTTACTTCTGACTTTTGTTGACTGCATAATATGGCGGCTATATTTGTGTCTTGATTGGGCTCTGAGCGCCGACTCAGATTATTGTATGGGTTTGCTTTTTTCGTAAACTTTTTTGAAATCTAACACAGCGGTTGCATTAAGGAGAAGTGCATCTAAAATTCCATGCATAACAGTTGTATCTTTTAGCAATGTTTATTATGAGTATTCCTGTAAATTGATGTGGCTCTCTGCAAAATCAAAGGATGTTTTGTGACTTCTGAATGTAAGGCGCCAATGTAAACTCTGATTTTTGGATATAAATATGAACTTTACCGAACAAAACATACATGTATTGTGTAACATGAAGTCCTATGAGTGTCATCTGATGAAGATCATCAAAGGTTAGTGATTAATTTTATCTACAGTGGGGAGAACAAGTATTGATACACTGCCGATTTTGCAGGTTTTCCTACTTACAAAGCATGTAGAGGTCTGTAATTTTTATAATAGGTACACTTCAACTGTGAGAGACGGAATCTAAAACAAAAATCCAGAAAATCACATTGTATGATTTTTAAGTAATTCATTTGCATTTTATTGCATGACATAAGTATTTGATCACCTACCAACCAGTAAGAATTCCGTCTCTCACAGACCTGTTCTTTAAGAAGCCCTCCTGTTCTCCACTCATTACCTGTATTAACTGCACCTGTTTGAACTTGTTACCTGTATAAAAGACACCTATCCACACACTCAATCAAACAGACTCCAACGTCTACACAATGGGCAAGACCAGAGAGCTGTGTAAGGACATCTGGGTTAAAATTGTAGACCTGCACAAGGCTGGGATGGGCTACAGGACAATAGGCAAGCAGCTTGGTGAGAAGGCAACAACTGATGGCGCAATTATTAGAAAATGGAATAAGTTCAAGATGACGGTCAATCAGAGCTGGGCTTTACGGAAGAGTGGCCAGAAAAAAGCCATTGATTAAAGAAGAAAATAAGCAAACACATTTGTGGTTCGCCAAAGGCATGTGGGATACTCCCCAAACGTATGGAAGAAGGTATCTGGTCAGATGAGACTAAAATGTTGCTTTTTAGCCATCAAGGAAACCCAAGACCTCTCATCACCCGAAAATACCATCCCCATGGGAAACTGGTCAGAATTAAAGGAATGATGGATGGCGCTAAATACAGGGAAATTCTTGAGGGAAACCTGTTTCAGTCTTCAAGAGATTTGAGACTGGGACGGAGGTTCACCTTCCAGCAGGACAATGACCCTAAGCATACTGCTAAAGCAACACTCAAGTGGTTTAAGGGGAAACAGATAAATGTCTTGGAATGGTCTAGTCAAAGCCCAGACCTCAATCCAATTGAAAATCTGTGGTATGATTTAAAGATTGCTGTACACCAGCGGAACCCATCCAACTTGAAAGAGCTGGAGCCGTTTTCCCTTGAAGAATGGGCAAAAATCCCAGTGGCTAGATGTGCCAAGCTTACAGAGACATATCCCAAGAGACTTGCAGCTGTAATTCCTGCAAAAGGTGGCTCTACAAAGTATTGGCTTTGGGGGGTGTATAGTTATGCATGCTCAAGTTCTGTTTTTTTGTTTTATTTCTTGTTTGTTTCACAAAGAAAAATATTTTGCATCTTCGAAGTGGTAGGCATGTTGTGTAAATCAAATGATACAAATCCCCCCCAAAATATATTTTAATTCCAGGTTATAAGGCAACAAAATAGGACAAATGTCAAGGGGGTGAATACTTTCACAAGCCACTGTACACTAACGCCGTGAAGTTCAAATGTGTAGTAGTATACATTGGTATATAACTAAACAGATCCTCAGGAATGAATGAATCTTACCTTCATCCTCATGGACTTTCTAGAACCCTCTCTGAAGGCCTGTAAAGACAGACACTTGTTTACTCAATGTTTTGACCACATTTCAGAGTCCACTGACAACTTTAACACAAAGTTTCAGACAGTCTGTATTCAACGTTTAGACATTTCCGAGTTTAATCTAAAATAATGTACCAAAAATAACTATTTCTGCCACTAGAAAAAGACTGCAACTCCTATCTTGGCCTCTAGAGGTCGATAATAGGCATACTCAGCTGGGGTGTGCCAAGTAGTCATTTTCCTGATACGATTTTTACTCAGTAATTACCTGTGATCTTTTTTCTTTAAAGTTCATTTTGACAACATCTCTTTGTGCATATTAAAACACTTCAGTTTTTTCCGGTCACAAGTATCATCTGATCTAACTATCAATTACATATACGAGTACGGTCAGATCAGCCTTCTCAGCAAGTTAAACAGGAAACTTTGCGATCTTGGTCCTCTTACTAGCTGCGAGTTATGCATTTGCACACCCAGACCCTTTTCAAAATTTGCTCGTGTGGCATTTGTCAACACTTACCGCTGCTACCACTACATTTGGCCCATGTGGCCGCAGGCACCTTCCACTAGCTCGACATTTGGCCCACGTGGGTCTGGCACCTTCCTCTAGCACTACATTTAGCCCACGTGGTGGCTGGCACCTTCCACTAGCACTACATTTAGCCCACGTGGCGGCTGGCACCTCCCACTAGCACTACATTTAGCCCACGTTGCGGCTGGCACCTTCCACTAGCACTACATTTAGCCCACGTTGCGGCTAGCACCTTCCACTAGCACTACATTTAGCCCACGTTGCGGCTGGCACCTTCCACTAGCACTACATTTAGCCCACGTTGCGGCTGGCACCTTCCACTAGCAATACATTTAGCCCACGTTGCGGCTGGCACCTACCACTAGCACTACATTTAGCCCACGTTGCGGCTGGCACCTTCCACTAGCACTACATTTAGCCCACGTTGCGGCTGGCACCTTCCACTAGCACTACATTTAGCCCACGTTGCGGCTGGCACCTTCCACTAGCACTACATTTAGCCCACGTGGCGGCTGGCACCTTCCACTAGCACTACATTTAGCCCACGTTGCGGCTGGCACCTACCACTAGCACTACATTTAGCCCACGTTGCGGCTGGCACCTTCCACTAGCACTACATTTAGCCCACGTTGCGGCTGGCACCTTCCACTAGCACTACATTTAGCCCACGTTGCGGCTGGCACCTACCACTAGCACTACATTTAGCCCACGTGGCGGCTGGCACCTTCCACTAGCAATACATTTAGCCCACGTGGCGGCTGGCACCTTCCACTAGCACTACATTTAGCCCACGTTGCGGCTGGCACCTACCACTAGCACTACATTTAGCCCACGTTGCGGCTGGCACCTACCACTAGCACTACATTTAGCCCACGTTGCGGCTGGCACCTTCCACTAGCACTACATTTAGCCCACGTTGCGGCTGGCACCTTCCACTAGCACTACATTTAGCCCACGTTGCGGCTGGCACCTTCCACTAGCACTACATTTAGCCCACGTGGCGGCTGGCACCTTCCACTAGCACTACATTTAGCCCACGTTGCGGCTGGCACCTACCACTAGCACTACATTTAGCCCACGTTGCGGCTGGCACCTTCCACTAGCACTACATTTAGCCCACGTTGCGGCTGGCACCTTCCACTAGCACTACATTTAGCCCACGTTGCGGCTGGCACCTACCACTAGCACTACATTTAGCCCACGTTGCGGCTGGCACCTTCCACTAGCAATACATTTAGCCCACGTTGCGGCTGGCACCTACCACTAGCACTACATTTAGCCCACGTTGCGGCTGGCACCTTCCACTAGCACTACATTTAGCCCACGTTGCGGCTGGCACCTTCCACTTGCACTACATTTAGCCCACGTTGCGGCTGGCACCTTCCACTAGCACTACATTTAGCCCACGTTGCGGCTGGCACCTTCCACTAGCACTACATTTAGCCCACGTTGCGGCTGACACCTTCCACTAGCACTACATTTAGCCCACGTGGCGGCTGGCACCTTCCACTAGCACTACATTTAGCCCACGTTGCGGCTGGCACCTACCACTAGCACTACATTTAGCCCACGTTGCGGCTGGCACCTTCCACTAGCACTACATTTAGCCCACGTTGCGGCTGGCACCTTCCACTAGCACTACATTTAGCCCACGTTGCGGCTGGCACCTACCACTAGCACTGCATTTAGCCCACGTTGCGGCTGGCACCTTCCACTAGCAATACATTTAGCCCACGTTGCGGCTGGCACCTACCACTAGCACTACATTTAGCCCACGTTGCGGCTGGCACCTTCCACTAGCACTACATTTAGCCCACGTTGCGGCTGGCACCTTCCACTTGCACTACATTTAGCCCACGTTGCGGCTGGCACCTTCCACTAGCACTACATTTAGCCCACGTTGCGGCTGGCACCTTCCACTAGCACTACATTTAGCCCACGTTGCGGCTGACACCTTCCACTAGCACTACATTTAGCCCACGTTGCGGCTGGCACCTCCCACTAGCACTACATTTAGCCCACGTGGCGGCTGGCACCTTCCACTAGCAATACATTTAGCCCACGTGGCGGCTGGCACCTTCCACTAGCACTACATTTAGCCCACGTGGCGGCTGGCACCTTCCACTAGCACTACATTTAGCCCACGTGGCGGCTGGCACCTTCCACTAGCACTACATTTAGCCCACGTTGCGGCTGGCACCTTCCACTAGCAATACATTTAGCCCACGTTGCGGCTGGCACCTTCCACTAGCACTACATTTAGCCCACGTTGCGGCTGGCACCTACCACTAGCACTACATTTAGCCCACGTGGCGGCTGGCACCTTCCACTAGCAATACATTTAGCCCACGTGGCGGCTGGCACCTTCCACTAGCACTACATTTAGCCCACGTTGCGGCTGGCACCTACCACTAGCACTACATTTAGCCCACGTTGCGGCTGGCACCTACCACTAGCACTATATTTAGCCCACGTTGCGGCTGGCACCTTCCACTAGCACTACATTTAGCCCACGTTGCGGCTGGCACCTTCCACTAGCACTACATTTAGCCCACGTTGCGGCTGGCACCTTCCACTAGCACTACATTTAGCCCACGTGGCGGCTGGCACCTTCCACTAGCACTACATTTAGCCCACGTTGCGGCTGGCACCTACCACTAGCACTACATTTAGCCCACGTTGCGGCTGGCACCTTCCACTAGCACTACATTTAGCCCACGTTGCGGCTGGCACCTTCCACTAGCACTACATTTAGCCCACGTTGCGGCTGGCACCTACCACTAGCACTACATTTAGCCCACGTTGCGGCTGGCACCTTCCACTAGCAATACATTTAGCCCACGTTGCGGCTGGCACCTACCACTAGCACTACATTTAGCCCACGTTGCGGCTGGCACCTTCCACTAGCACTACATTTAGCCCACGTTGCGGCTGGCACCTTCCACTTGCACTACATTTAGCCCACGTTGCGGCTGGCACCTTCCACTAGCACTACATTTAGCCCACGTTGCGGCTGGCACCTTCCACTAGCACTACATTTAGCCCACGTTGCGGCTGACACCTTCCACTAGCACTACATTTAGCCCACGTGGCGGCTGGCACCTTCCACTAGCACTACATTTAGCCCACGTTGCGGCTGGCACCTACCACTAGCACTACATTTAGCCCACGTTGCGGCTGGCACCTTCCACTAGCACTACATTTAGCCCACGTTGCGGCTGGCACCTTCCACTAGCACTACATTTAGCCCACGTTGCGGCTGGCACCTACCACTAGCACTACATTTAGCCCACGTTGCGGCTGGCACCTTCCACTAGCAATACATTTAGCCCACGTTGCGGCTGGCACCTACCACTAGCACTACATTTAGCCCACGTTGCGGCTGGCACCTTCCACTAGCACTACATTTAGCCCACGTTGCGGCTGGCACCTTCCACTTGCACTACATTTAGCCCACGTTGCGGCTGGCACCTTCCACTAGCACTACATTTAGCCCACGTTGCGGCTGGCACCTTCCACTAGCACTACATTTAGCCCACGTTGCGGCTGACACCTTCCACTAGCACTACATTTAGCCCACGTTGCGGCTGGCACCTCCCACTAGCACTACATTTAGCCCACGTGGCGGCTGGCACCTTCCACTAGCACTACATTTAGCCCACGTTGCGGCTGGCACCTTCCACTAGCAATACATTTAGCACGTCACTTTTGCCTGGCATGCCTTGCATTTAGCACACAGGTGGGACTCTGCAGTGTTAATTGGGCCCTCGCTTCCTAGTACCAACCTTGATCTTCTTGCCCTTGGGCGTTCCGCGGGCCTTCTCCGTGCTCTTCTTCCTCTTCTTGGACTTGTTCCGCTTGACGCGGTTGACAGTGAGCGTGATGCTGGTGGGCGTGTGCTGTGTGGCCGTGTAGGACACTGTGGCGGGCGACACCTCCTCGTCGCCGCTCTCCGTGGCACTGCTCTCGCCCACTAGAAACAAGAGAGACTTGAGCATGCACAGGTACCTTGGCCCGTCAACAGTGAACACTTAGGTTTCTCGGACTAATATTAAGCCTAGTCCAGTACTAAAAAGCTACTTCAATAGAGTTTCCCCTTTGATCTTCTTAGTCCAGGCCTATGCTTAATCTGTGTCCAGGAAAACTGGGCCACGGCGTTTACATGAGGTTGAGGCCAAGTGGCAAAATGTATGTACAGTTGAAGTTGGAAGTTTACATACACCTTAGCAAAATACATTTAACTTCAGTTTTTCACAATTCCTGACATTTAATCCTGGTAAAAATTCCCTGTCTTAGGTCAGTTAGGATCACCACTTTATTTTAAGAATGTGAAATGTCAGAATAATAGTAGAGAGAATGATTTATTTCAGATTTGTTCAGAGTTTGTTTTTATATTTTAACCTGGGTGTCATGATCGCGTTTGGTGTGGGGGGACAAAATAAATGTACGCACGATGGCGCACGCACGCAGCCGGTTTGGGTTCCGTGTTAGCGTATGTAAACTTCTGATTAACTGGAATTGTGATAGTGAATTATAAGTGAAATAATCTGTCTGTAAATAATTGTTGGAAAAATGACTTGTGTCATGTACAAAGTAGATGTCCTAACCGACTTGCCAAAATTATAGTTTGTTAACAAGAAATTTGTGGAGTGGTTGAAAAACGAGTTTTAATGACTCCAACCTAAGTGTATGTAAACTTCTGACTTCAACTGTACGTACTGCCAAAGCATTAATGTTGTGGCTGTATGCGTGTTCCATACTTGGAAGATGGACATTAAGATGTATGTTATGCAGTTTGTTTCAAGTACCCTTCACAATACCTGATACATTTTCTGGTTTCCTGCGTTGGCCATACAGTCCTTTCCTCCTGTCCAGCCCCCTGAAATCACAGAACAATATTACAACCAGGAAATTGCAGATCTGCTATATCAATATATGACTTATACTATGTCTGTGTATTCATGTAAGACAAATAGAAGAGGTGGCGCACACTAATATAGCTAACGTATAAAATCATCCGGCACTTCTACACATCAACAGAGTGTATTCAGGAACACCTTATCTCACCTGCAGCTCTCGCACTTGATGAGGAAGCCGTCCTGCGTCAGGCTGCAGTGGCACCAGCTGGCCACAGCCCCGTCCTCCTCCGACGAGCTTTCGCTGTCGGCAGAGTTCTCCTCCTGGCCGCCATTGGTGGCATTGTCATGGTAGCGGGAGGCGGGGTTGAGCTCCATGCGAGGAATGATGGTTTGGGAGAGCGGGGAGGCGGGTGGGGTGGGGGGAGGGGGCGCACCATAGTTGTGATCCTGACAACACACAACGGAAGACTGTTGCATCTTCAAACAACAGGTGTTCAGGCACAAAAAAGGAGGAAGAGGAAACGGAAAATGGAAGACGAATGAAAATGAGGACAAACCAAATGGTACATGACAATACAACCTGTTAGCTGAAAACGCAAGGTGGCGCTGTGTGAACGTGTCAAGCAGCTTTACAGAGTTCCAACATTGCGCTGACTTTAATTTGTTTGGTTTGTCTAGATACGTGAGACTGCCGTGTTGTGAGGGATAATCTTTCTTCTCTGACCTAAGATTCCACATGCAGCCATACTGGCTTTACGTGCTTTCACACTGACTAACTCATTTAGTTTTCTGCAAAAAGTCCACAAGAGACATCTTACAAAAAGGTACTTGACCGAAATATTGATAACTAAGTATATAACAAAGACTGGCTTATAATTAGAGTGAAGGTAGATATCTAAGTATAGAACAGAGACTATAATTAGAGTGAAGGTAGATATCTAAGTATAGAACAGAGACTATAATTAGAGTGAAGGTAGATATCTAAGTATAGACCGGAGACTATGATTAGAGTTCAGGTAGATATCTAAGTATAGAACAGAGACTAATAGTGATAGAGGAGGAGAGCCGTGTACTCACATACTTAGATATCTAAGTATAGACCGGAGACTATGATTAGAGTTAAGGTAGATATCTAAGTATAGAACAGAGACTATGATTAGAGTGAAGGTAGATATCTAAGTATAGACCGGAGACTATGATTAGATTAGACTATGATTAGACTATGATTAGTCCCGTGTGGCTCAGTTGGTAGAGCATGGCGCTTGCAACGCCAGGGTTGTGGGTTCATTCCCCACGGGGGGACCAGGATGAATATGTATGAACTTTCCAATTTTTGTAAGTCGCTCTGGATAAGAGTGTCTGCTAAATGACTTAAATGTAAATGTAATTAGAGTTAAGGTAGATATCTAAGTATAGAACAGAGACTAATAGTGATAGAGGAGGAGAGCCGTGTACTCACAGTATATGGCAGTCCTCGATACCCATGACTGTGTGCACTCCCACAGTTGTGGTTGGGGTAGTTTTTCTCGTTCACGGCAGGACTTGCTTCCACTGACTCAGGGCTGAGAGTGCGAGCGAGAGAGCGAGCGAGAGCAGGAGAAAAGTAGAAGTTAAATATAGAAAGAGAACCAGATAATGGGACAAGTTAGAAGAAACATTTTATCTAGAAAGACTAAACATTTAGTCTAACTATGGTGAAAGCCATTTTTTCAACCACTTATACAGCAGCTAAGCTTGTAAACAACCAGCGGGTGAAATCTCCCAGGCTTGTTCTGTACACTAGATGGCACCACAGCCCAAAACATCCCCCAAGAGCCAAGGAAAGCCTGGGAGAATGATGACCATTCAGGAAATGGAATGTCGGCCGCCATGATTCCTGGCGTGTTATGCACCTCCCCCATTGCCCTTTAGCAGAGGTCTCGGTGGGAGAGGAGAACAACCTTGTCTTTCACCTAACAACTACAGTCCTGGTGCACGAAGCGCTGCCGAACTATCATCTCAAATGTCATAACGCTCCATCTCTAACAAGAAAATATTACATCCCAGCAGGAGATTTTTTTGTAAATGTCTTGTCTGCTTATCATTGTTTTCATGTGAAGTGAAATCCCCCTGAGTCAGGTTGGGGGGGGAGAAGGAGGAGAAGACATGTATGGAGAGGGGGAAGGAGGCCTGATCCAGCTACATTCCATAGAAGCTCAGTCATCTGTCTCACCTACAGCAGTGCTGGGTTCAGGTCCATTTCATCTGTCCCACCTACAGTGTAGCAACAGTGCTGGGTTCAGGTCCATTTCATCTGTCCCACCTACAGTGTAGCAACAGTGCTGGGTTCAGGTCCATTTCATCTGTCCCACCTACAGTGTAGCAACAGTGCTGGGTTCAGGTCCATTTCATCTGTCCCACCTACAGTGTAGCAACAGTGCTGGGTTCAGCTCCATTTCATCTGTCCCACCTACAGTGTAGCAGCAGTGCTGGGTTCAGGTCCATTTCATCTGTCCCACCTACAGTGTAGCAACAGTGCTGGGTTCAGCTCCATTTCATCTGTCCCACCTACAGTGTAGCAGCAGTGCTGGGTTCAGCTCCATTTCCCTGTGGTTTCTGGGGACATTTCTTCACAGTGTTCAGCAGAACAGTGGACTGTTGGGCTCCTATTTCAATACTTGTCTGATTTAGCCTTGGCATCATCACTATTCAGTTACAGTATGTGATGTATGTGGTGGTTGAGTGCATCAGTGCAAGGTTTTTCCACCTTGTTTATTTTTACAATGCAAGAGAAAGGCTTTCACCATAGTTGACAAGTCTATTTCTAGAAGGTGAAGAAGGATGCGTGCATTCTCACCCCCACACCTCCTCCGCCCGCGCGGTACTCCCTCCCTCCACCCCGCCCGCGCGGTACACCCTCCACCCCACCCGCGCGGTACTCACTCTGATCCAGCAGCCATATCTGAGTAGGACGTTTCTGGTGTGGTGACTCCCAGCGCGATTACTATGCTCATGACGTCCTGCAGTGATGAGGAGGGGAACGGGGGAGGGAGGAGGAGGGGGGGAAGGGGAGGGGGGGGGAACGGGACGGGAGAGGGTGATCACGGGGTCCGAACTGCAACGACAGACCACTCTAGGGGTGGGGTGCCGCAAAGCCGCAGCCGACGGCTCACGGACATGGGGAGACCTGAGAGAAAGAGAGAGGTAATTAGTGAGACAATCACCTACACACAGACATAGGGTTGGCACAATTACCGTATAACAGACGGTTATGGATGAAGGCCGTCATGAACATAAACGTAATTTTTTTAAATTCTAATAAATGTGTGGAGTGAACAGGTGCCTGGATGAACAGGTGACTGAAGATGGGACGCCCAGGCATTTGTGCAGTTGAGTCTGTTTCTGCTGTAACATGGACTAGACTCTACAACGTGACGAAACCGTTGCTCCTTGATGAAACAAGCAAGGTGTTTAAGCAAACAAGTTTTCAGTTGTCGAGGCAACGCCCCCCTCCCTGCAGCAGCAGCACATGCAGTCAGGAGCTGAATAGTGTCTTTTAGTCCAAAATTCCATGACCGTCACAGCCCTAAAACACAGACACCAAAAACACAGACACTAGACCCACAGACACCACACCCACAGACAAAGTAACAAGTGAACAGTCAGAAAACACAGTTCTGACCCTATGAACCTGAGGGAGTTGGGTAAAGCACCAGCAGGATACAGGCAAAACCTCCATGGTCAAAACACCATTATAGATACAAGCTGGCAATGAAGCAAAAAGCTGCATCCCCCGCTGCTGACACACCACTGGACCATTTCATTTGGATTCTCAACGAACTATCGTGAGTCATCCCAACTCAGAGGTCATACTAAATCCTTGCGAGTCCTCGACAAAACAAGCCTAAAAAGGACTACAGAGGTAGAAGCAGCATTACTCTGCCTCAACTAACAAAGAACCCTCTCAACAAAAAACAAAAAAAACAGCTGGCAAACTGCTGGTCATGTTCTGTAAGTGTGTGTGAACAATGAACGTGACTTTCAGGACCATGAGTTGGCACCTAGGCCTTCATCTTAGGCAAGTTGGATAAGAATGGTAACAGCAATGACACGGTCAAAACTAACATCTGATACTTCAACAGCTTCATAGCAAAAGTGTTCCACTCAAATCAGATGAGGAACCAGTGTTCATTACAAGCAGCTCTCTTTGGCATTTGTTCCCGTACACACTCGCATGCAGCCCAGGCACAATCACACACACACACACATTTACAAACGCATGCACAAACACACAGGGGAAATGTTAAAGAGCCACCTATAATACTTCACATAGAACAAACAGTATGCTGAGTCATGCAGGCTGCTCCACCTAGATTGGCCTTGTTACGACAGCAATGACTGCCAGGAGTGGAGTCAGTCTGCATGGCACACTATTCCCTATATAGTGCACTACTTTTGACCAGGGCCCGATGGGTTACTGTGAGCTGTAAGCTGTGGATAAGAGGGTTTGCTAAATGACCAACATGTCAAAGTGACACCCAGGCCAGTGGTGCTATATATCCAGTGTGGAGAAAAACAACAGACAGATCCCCCAGTCACCACCTCCACCACCCCTACAGTGGGAGCTCTAACTGGGCCTCTCTCCTCCTCACCGGGTGCAGTACCAAGGAGAACCAGCGGGGGCAGTGTTTGCCCAGACACACCACAAGGGTGAGTCATCCAGCCGGCTGTCATATGATCCATACACCACGACAACAACTCTGGAACACTGAGCAACACTCCTCCGACTCTCTCGCGCTCTGTCTCATCCGCACAGCCACCTCGCAGGCAGGCAGGCAGCAGACTGAGGCTGCAGAAAGAAGAACCAGCCCTGGGAGCGTGTGAACCCAGCAGCAGAGAGCGGGAGAGGATCTGGCATAGAGCAAGGTCATCTGAAAACTCACTGACTCTCAGTCATGAAATTAAGTGAACGTACTCAAATGTACACGAGGGCGCGCGCATGTACATACACTGTCGCACACACGAGGAAGTGGTTTTCACACGTAACGCTGGCGGTAATGCAGCTAATATTGGTTTGCACAATGAAGACGACACTACACGTAGACTTTATGACCCATCCTTGTATAAAGCGCATTGTTCTCCTGTGGTGAGTCCAGTAATTGGTAGCCTGGTCAAAGTACTGAGATGCATGGCATTTCTGAACTGGTCCCTTAGCTACGCTAACACTAGCTTGCATGCATGCATTCCCAGTGGCTAGTTACCAGCATCTAGGCAACAACAATGGATTACCTAATAGCCTAGCTCCCTCCACTAACGTCAAGGTCAGTTAACTCTGGGCAGTTTCTAGCCGAACAGTGACGACTGCGGAAAAATATGCACTCTTTTTCAGAGTGGTTGTTGCCCAGAAAACATCAATCCAAATACAATAGTGGAAAGGTGTGGCCCTAGATGTGTGTGTTGCTCTGTTACAAACAGATTCAAACTTGTGTTTGGTTTGATAAGAACAATATACAAAGTGTTTATGATACAGAACATGCCAATTTTACACTTCTGAGTTGAAATCCCCTTTAAATCTGAGGGACTTTGTTACTTTTCAATAAAATGCTTATCTTGTGCAAATACAGTAGGCTGTAGTAAGAAACGCCGACCCGTGTTTTGCTTGGATGTGGATTCAGTCTATCTAGCATGTACAATCGTAAAATTGTACTTAAGGGAAAAGTTACGTAATATGTAAAGTTATGCAAGGTCACACAAAGAGTTACTCTTAACAGTGATTTTAAGAAGAAAAATAAAATCCCATAGCATATGGCCAGAGTGCCATAGAGAAAACAAGAGCTTATTAGAAACAACTTGACTGTTAGTAGTGAGAGAGCTGTACAAGAGATACATTTTTGGGACAGAAATAGCCGGTTCCCTGCGAGGCCTCAAAGGGAGTTCACCTTTGGGCCTCGTTCCAAAACAACAATGAACCGAGAGGTATATTCCAGAAGGGCCTCTCTTACCTCTCCCCCTTCCTCCTTCCCTTGTTTGCTCCCCCCAGCCTTGAATAGCAGGCTCAAATTACCAGCGGGCTCAAAGTCTTTTCACTTCACTAGAACAGAGGCCATTTTGGAGGAGTCCGTGAGGGTGATAAAATGAACAGCACAGAGGAATTATTCACATCCCTCTTCCTCCTGTCCTTCACTCCCCTCCCTCTCCTTCACTCCCCTCCCTCTCCAGACACAGTTGAGCTCTACTAGACGTGCTTGTACCATCTGGTAATAAATGATTTTGATTCCTTTTAATATTTGAATGATTTAGGTGCTCACCTGTCCCTGGAGGGATATAGTCTACGTAAGCCGTCACAAGAAGGGAGAGGAAACAGATGTTTACAGACAAACACACACACAAACAGCTGAACACCTAGAAACAGCCTAGCAGGCAGAGTAAGCCATGCACCGCTTGACCAAAACATACAGACAGACCCCCCCGCCATAACAAACCGAAGTGAAGCAGCCATGCAGCTCACTCCGCACAGAGCCAGCCATATTTCAGGAAATAGGCTGACCGGGGAGAAAAATAAGTCTGTGTGTGTGTGTGTGTGTGTGTGTGTATACTCTCATTCAATAGGCCCTAGACATAATGAACACGTTTTTTTACAGTTGGAAATTCCCTCGGTGCTGTTTTAGGAGTCTAGGTTCAGGAGAAGGGGAATTGACAGGGTGAAAACTCCTTGGGCAATGTGTTCTTCGATATGTAAATAGTGCCACTCCCTGCCCTTGCTCTGTTGCCATTGAGGAGCATTGGTGCTGGGTTTCGGGTGCTTGCCCAATTGACAGTTAGCCTATACACAGAAGCACAAAGCACAGAATAAATGATTGTCAAGCATCAACTTTTTGATTTCTGTCACATAACAGAGGATTTCCCCCCTTCCATTGCTCAACGGATGTCACAGCCAGGGTTAAAAATTAAATTTGAGCCCTTTTAATTATATATATTTTTTTTTTACTTACAGAGAGGTGTTTGTTGAAAGTATTATTTAGCATAGGGCTTTTCTGTCGCACAGCAATCATTGTGCAAAACACTATCACTATCCCGTCATGAGACCCCGTCGGCACCGTGTCAAGTCATGCCCCTGTTCGGGTTCCAAAGATCAGCCTACACCAACCCTCAGCTCCCAGCTGTGCCCTGGAATATGTGAATTGATTGCCCCCCATCTATCGTCAGAGTTTGTACTGCTAGGTGACCTAAATTGGGATATGCTTAACACCCCGGCCGTTTTACAATCTAAGCCAGGTGCCCTCAATCTCACCCAAATGATCATGGAACCTACCAGGTACAACCCTACATCCGTAAACATGGGCACCCTCATAGATATCACCCTGACCAACTTGCCCTCTAAATACACCTCTGCTGTTTTCAACCAGGATTTCAGCAATCACTGCCTCATTGCCTGCGTCCGTTATGGGTCCGCGGTAAAACGGCCACCCATCACTGTCAAACGCTCCCTAAAACACTTCTGCGAGCAGGCCTTTCTAATCGACCTGGCCCGGGTATCCTGGAAGGATATTGACCTCATCCCGCCAGTAGAGAATGCCTGGTTGTTCTTCAAAAGTGCCATCCTTACCATATTAAATAAGCATGCCCCCTTCAAAAAATGTAGAACTAAGAACAGATATAGCCCTTGGTTCACTCCAGACTTGATTGCCCTTAACCAGCACAAAAACACCCTGTGGCGTACTGCACTAGCATCGAATAGTCCCCGCGATATGAAACTTTTCAGGGAAGTCAGGAACCAATACACACAGTCAGTTAGGAAAGCAAAGGCTAGCTTTTTCAAACAGAAATGTGCATCCTGCAGCACTAATTCCAAAAAGTTTTGGGACACTAAAGTCCATGGAGAATAAGAGTACCTCCTCCCAGCTGCCCACTGCACTGAGACTAGGAAACACTGTCACCACTGATAAATCCACGATAATCGAGAATTTCAATAAGCATTTCTCAACGGCTGGCCATGCTTTCCACCTGGCTACCCCAACACCAGCCAACAGCTCTGCACACCTCGCAGCAACTGGCCCAAGCCCCCCCCCCTTCTCCATCACCCAAATGCAGACAGCTGATGTTCTGAAAGAGCTGCAAAATATGGATCCCTACAAATCAGCTGTGTTAGACAATCTTAACCCTCTTCCTAAAATTATCCGCCGTCATTGTTGCAACCCCTATTACTAGTATGTTCAACATCTCTTGCGTATCGTCTGAGATTCCTAAAGATTGGAAAGCAGCCGCGGTCATCCCCCTTTTCAAAAGGGGGAGACACTCTAGACCCAAACTGTTACAGACCTATATCCATCCTGCCCTGCTTTTCTTTGAGCCACCTCTACGCAGACGACACCATTCTGTATACATCTGGCCCTTCTTTGGACACTTAACTTCTCTAGGGTAGGGGGCAGCATTCGGATTTTGGATGAAAAGCATGCCCAAATTAAACTGCCTGCTACTCGGGCCCAGAAGATATGATATGCATATAACTGGTGAATTTGGATAGAAAACACTCTAAAGTTTCCAAAACTGTTAAAATAGTGTCTGTGAGTATAACAGAACTGATTTGGCAGGTGAAAACCTGAGAAAAATCCTTTCAGGAAGTAGTTCTTTTTTTTGGGGGGGGGGGGTGGTTGTAGTTTTCTATTCAATGCCATTACGGTATCCATTGACTTAGGACTCAAATTGCAGTTCCTATGCCTTCCACTAGATGTCAACAGTCTTTAGAAATTGTTTCAGGCTTGTATTCTGAAAAATGAGGAAGTAAGAGCAGTCTGAGTGGACCCTAAAGTATCACAGAGCTTTTTCATGTGCTCGACTGAGAGAGGGCCTTTCTTGTTTACCTTTTATATTGACAACGTTAATGTCCGGTTGAAATATTATCGATTATTTAGGCTAAAAACAACCTGAGGATTGAATATAAACATCGTTTGACATGTTTCTATGAACTTTACGGATACAATTAGGATTTTTTTTGTTTTCCCGTTTTGACTGCGTTTGAGCCTGTGGATTACTGAAGAAAACGCGCGAACGGAGGTTTTTGGATATAAAGAGACTTTATCGAACAAAAGGAACATTTATGAGTAAATTAATGTCTGCTGAGTGCAACCATATGAAGACCATCAAAGGTAAGGGGTTAATTTTATCTCTATTTCTGACTTGTGTAACTCTTCTACTTGGCTGGTTACTGTTTGTAATGATTTGTCTGCTGGGCTATGTTCTCAAATAATCGTAAGGTATGCTTTCGCTATAAAGCATTTTTTAAATCTGACACCGTGGTTGGATTCACAAGAAGTTAATCTTTAAACCTATGTAAAATATGTTTTGTTTTCTGAATTTTTATAATGCGTATTTCTGTATTTGAATTTGGCGCCCAGCAGTTTCACTGGCTGTTGAAGAAGTGGGTCTCACGTACCCTAGAGAGGTTAACAAACCTCCAAACAAGCTTCAAAGCCATACAACACTCATTCCGTGGCCTCCAACTGCTCTTAAATGCTAGTAAAACTAAATGCATGCTCTTCAACCGATCGTTGCCAGCACCCGCCCGCCCGACTAGCATCACTACTCTGGACGGTTCTGACTTAGAATATGTGGACAACTACAAATACCTAGGTGTCTGATTAGACTGTAAACTCTCCTTCCAGACTCATATTAAGCATCTCCAATCCTAAGTCAAATCTAGAATCGGCTTACCATTTTTGCAACAAAGCCTCCTTCACTCATGCTGCCAAACATACCCTCGTAAAACTGACTATCCTACCGATCCTTGACTTCGGCGATGTCATTTACAAAATAGCCTCCAACACTCTACTCAGCAAATTGGATGCAGTCTATCACAGTGCCATCCGTTTTGTCACCAAAGCCCCATATACTACCCACCACTGCGACCTGTGTGCTCTCGTCGGCTGGTCCTCGCTACATATTCGTCGCCAAACGCACTGGCTCCAGGTCATCTGTAAGTATTTGCTAGGTATAACTCTGCCTCATCTCAGCTCACTGGTCACCATAGCAACACCCACCCGTAGCACGAGCTCCAGCAGGTATATTTCACTGGTCATCCCCAAAGCCAACACCTGCTTTGGCCGCCTTTCCTTCCAGTTCTCTGCTGCCAATGACTGGAACGAATTGCAAAAATCACTGAAGTTGGAGACTTATATCTCCCTCACTAAGTGTCAGAACAGCTTACCAATCGCTGCAGCTATACACAGCCCATCTATAAATAGCCCATCCAACCAACTACCTACCTCATCCCATATTTGTTTTTGTTTTTCTGCTCTTTTGCACACCAGTATTTCTACTTGTTTGTCATTATCTGCACATATATCACTCCAGTGTAAATTGCTAAATTGTAATTACTTCACCACTATTGGCCTATTTATTGCCTTACTTCATTTGCACACACTGTATACAGATTTTTCTATTGTGTTATTGACTGTAAGTTTGTTTATCCCATGTGTAACTCTGTGTTGTTTTTGTCGCACTGCTTTGCTTTATCTTGGCCAGGTGGCAGTTGTAAATGAGAACTTGTTCTCAACTGGTCTACCTGGTTAAATAAAGGTGAAATAAAAAATAAAATAAATCTGTCACCCAAAAACCACACCGCTTTTTTTTTTTTAAGTCAGACAGGACGGCATGAAACCTCACGGACTAAAATGTTAAAAAATGTGAAACTGAATAAGTACAAAACTTTCAACCTTGGTGATGTGGATGAGGCATAAGCATTTTGTTAGCAAATGTATTTTTTACACCAGAAACTTTTAATAGAAGCAGAAGACATATAGCCTGGCACAATGCGAGCCCCTTCACACACACAGAACGTTTGAGAAATAGACTTGAAACGACAAGGTGGATCAGCAAACTCATCTGGCGTTTCAATGCTTCCAAACGTCAGTTACTGGGCGTAGCCTAGCAATGCATGTTTTACTGGGGGGGGGGTTCTTTTAACTGCAGCTACTTGACATTGGAAAAATCTGATTCTTGCAGTCATTGTTTTAGCACTATCCACTGCGTTTTTAAACTACGGTGCACGACATGGTTTAAATGTCCCCACAAATCAGCACAATCTACTTTTTATTTTGTTCAAACTGCCATTGTCTTGAAGCCAACATTGGGATCATATATACTCTGCTGATAACCATACAACAATAAAACAAAAAGAGTAAAAGAGAGCAGGGTACAATATGGCGATCTTAACAAAATTAGGAATTTGTGGCAAATGCATGGGGGCCGCCATCTTCATGCACCTCTGCTATTGACTAGAATTGAAATTGACCTCAACCCTGGAGCTTACATTTTGATGCACAAGGTACTGGCTGAGCTGCATTGAAAGAACACCTGTGGTGGGTGATGTGAAGTTCTAAAAAATACATCACTAACAGAACATTGATCAAAAGAGGAATAGCTAGCTTCTGGGAAACTAGTAGAAAATGAAGGCCTCAATAAGAAATATTTTTCTGGTTTAGAAAAATAGAAAATAAAAGAGAGAGTCTAAGGTTCTTGAAGCAGGTAGATAGTAAAGCTCCTCTCTGGAATCCCACACGATATTTGGCAGAAGTCGCTAGTCATTTATGCAACCCTTCCACATGAAAATAACGGGGGAAAGAGAAAGTGAGAGAGATAGAAAGAGCGAGAAGGAGAAAGTGAGATGGAGAGAGAAAGTACAGTATGCATGATAACAGCTCCTCCATCTCTCTCATCCTCTTTGAATGTCACAACTGTCTGCTATACGCACAACCCAATTGTTCCCCACGGTGACAGTCTCCTGGTCTCACAACACAAATAGGACCCCACCCAGCCTCCTGTTAAAAGCAACCCCCTGAAAGTAAACATGGGATACTGAGACGAGGTAGAATATTAATAATCCCACGAACTGAGTCCCAACACTCATTCTTTTTTGATATCGCGATTTAGGCTAGCCCTAGTTGAGACAGCGCCTCAAAATCAAATGGCTAAACCGCGATTTCAACTCCAATTTGGTTAGCCATCGTGTCGTCAGATCAGAACACCGATATCATGACCTGACGGTTCTCATGCCATGCGGTCAAGCAGCGAGAAGCGCATTGCAGCCTGTCATTAACACAACAGTGTCCAGCTGTCTGAATGGATTGGGACCAGAGTGGGGATGAGGGGGACACAATGGAAAAACAAAAAAGGGGGAGCAGGCCGACAGAAGGGCCAATGTGTCACAAAATCAATCATCTGTTTCGGAAGCAAACAAACCAAGCCACTGGGACAGAAGAGAAGAGAAGAGAAGAGGAGAGAGAGAGAGAGAGAGAGAGAGAGAGAGAGAGAGAGAGAGAGAGAGAGAGAGAGAGAGAGAGAGAGAGAGAGCCTGAGGGAAAGGGAAGAGATGCTGGTTTGGGTTCACAATAGAACTGGGACGATAAACAGAAGATTATCGACACCGACCATAACGATCACATATCGCAGGCATTTTGCTGATGTCGTTCATTATGGGTGATTGTTTTTAAAATGTATCTGTTATTTTACCAGGTAAGTTGACTGAGAACACGCTCTCATTTACAGCAACGACCTGGGGAATAGTTACAGGGGAGAGGAAGGGGATGAATGAGCCAATTGTAAACTTGGGATTATTAGGTGACCGTGATGGTTTGAGGGCCAGATTGGGAATTTAGCCAGGACACTAGGGTTAACACCCCTACGCTTACGATAAGTGCCATGGGATCTTTATTGACCTCAGAGAGTCAGGACACCCGTTTAACGTCCCATCCGAAAGATGGCACCCTACACAGGGCAGTGGGCAGTGTCCTAATCACTGCCCTGGGACATTAGGATATTTTTTAGACCAGAGGAAAGAGTGCCTCCTACTGGCCCTCCAACACCACCTGGTCTCCCATCCAGGGACTGACCAGGACCAAACGGGGACAATTGATGGGTAATAGTTTAAAGGGTAATTAAAATAAAAACTGTGGCACACATTAATGTTATTACTAACATTCTCACATCAATTCAGGCAATTTAATCGCCATATGGATTTCTGTCCATATCACACAACATCTCAGTCTGACCTATCACTTTCTATTAGTCAGACTGACACAAGAGCTGCTCATTGAATAAATAAAGTCTGCTTCTCGATGTTGAGGTAGCAAACCATCTGTTTAGAGTAGATGTTAATAGGGCCGTACAAAGTGCCAAAGACGCAACAAAAGCAACAGTCGACATTCATCATGGGATGGTTACTTTCTTACATTTGTTGGAACTTGTTGGCTGGGCTCAGTGCTTGACTTTTGGTCACTTCACCACAAGAAGGCACGTCTGCCTTCTATTTTTGCATCAGCCTGCTTCATGGGTGTCAGGGTGGAATTTTCACATCAAAAAAGGGAGAAATTAAAATAAATGTAAAAGGCAGTGAGTCTGAGTAACAGTCTCTTTAGCTAATACACTCCCTGTACTTCATGTAATAGTCCGCAGAAGCCTGAGCAAAAAAACTAAACAAGGGCCTGACCACTCATTGTCAGATAAGCCCGTGTTCTAGCATAACATAAAGCAGTCTCTCTCTCTCTCCCATGACGAACACATTTACATGACATTTCCATTTCCTCCTTTAGCTGACGTGCTTATGCAGCGAGACAGACGGTCAGCCTTCACTCCACCTCGCGCTGATGTTGATCAGAAAACGCATACGTATGCTAACGCTAGACCAGACGCAGCGTCACACAGACAACAGAGCGGCCATTTTGACATGCCTTCGGGTTCCTGGGTTTAGCCTATCAAATCAATGTATTTGTCAAATGCGCAGAATACAACAGGTGTAGACCTTACAGTGAAATTATTACTTACAAGCCCTTAACCAACAATGCAGTTAAGAAAAATGAGTGTTAAGTTAAAAAAAATAGATAAGTAAAAAATAAAAAACACAAATAAATAAAGAGCAGCAGTAAAATAACAGTAGCGAGGCTATATACAGGGGGTACCGATACAGAGTCTGTTGCCCACCAATTCTACTCTGTTTTGGGCTCAGGAAATGCAACGATACAAATGATTTAAAACAGGCACAAAAATTACATTGTACAGTATTCAATAAAGTAAGCATGGATGAGTGAAAACATTTAGACCATTGCTTGGTGTTGGTGAAGAGGAAGTAAATGGAACAGCTAGTGCTGCCTAACCTCCAACTCAGCCATAACCAGTTTTGGGAGGGAGACAAATCTGAAGCAAGGCAATAAAAAGGCACCCCTCCCCCCAACAGGAACCTCAGTTCCAGGTCACAGGAGGCGGCGGATAGAGCAGGAACAACTTCCCCATTTGTTTTCAGCTGCGTATTACAAAAGTGGGCAGCTGCAGTGGGTAGGTAGGTGTTGAAGGATCTGACTCCTATTTAGTTTATTCATCTTCTTTATTTGCTCTCTGCGGTGCGACAACACCCTTTGTGTAAACACGTGTCAGAAATATGCACAAGGTTTTGCAATGTTTCAGCTGGCCAAGGCAAATCCGTCAGTATTCTGACCTTGAGCTTGTTTTATTGTCCCCGACACACATTTGAAGGGAAAACACTGCATATACAAAAGTATGTGGACACCCTTTTAAATTAGTGGATTCAGCTATTTCAGCCACACCCGTTGCTGACAGGTGTATAAAATTGTGCACACAGCCACGCAATCTCCATAGAAAAACATTGGCTGTAGAATGGCCCTTACTGAAGAACTCCGTGACTTTCAATGTGGCACCGTCGTAGGATACCATCTGTCCAACAAGTCAGTTCGTCAAATTTCTGACCTGCTAGAGCTGCACTGGTCATCTGTAAGTGCTGTTATTGTGAAGTGGAAACGTCTAGCAACAACAGCTCAGCCATAAAGTGGTAGGCCACACAAGCGGACAGACAGGAGATGAAGCGCGTTGCGCATAAAAATGGCCTGCCCTTGGTTGCAACCCTCAATACAGAGTTCCAAACAGCCGCTGGAAGCAATGTCAGAACAATAACTGTTCGTCGGGAGCTTCATGAAATGGGTTTCCATGGCCGAGCTGCCGCACACAAGCCTAAGATCACCATGCGCAATATCAAGCATTGGCTGGAGTGGTTCAAAGCTCACCGCCATTGGACTCTGTAGCAGTGGAAACGCGTTCTCTGAATCACGCTTCACCACCTGGCAGTCCAACGGACGAATCTGGGTTTGGCGAAAGCCAGGAGAACGCTACCTGCCCGAATGCACAGTGCTAACTGTAAAACTTTGATAGAGAAGGAATAACGGTCTGGGGCTGTTTTTTTATGGTTCGGGCTAGACCCCTAAGTTCCATGGAAGGGAAATCTAAACGCTACAGCATACAATGACATTCTAGACGATTCTGTGCTTCCAACTTTGTGGCAAAAGTTTGGGGAAGGCCCTTTCCTGTTTCAGCATGACAATGCCCCCGTGTACAAAGGGAGGTCCATGCAGAAATGGTTTGTCGGGATCGATGTGGAAGAACTTCACTGGCCTGTACAGAGCCCTGACCTCGACCAAGAAAAACAGAACAAAAGAGAACAGAGTGCGAAGGACGGAGCATGAGAGCGCAAAAGCAAAGAACATTAGAGAAAGGGAGGGAGTGAGGAAACAGCCTAGAAAGAACGAGAGAAAGGAGGAGAATGAAGAGTTTGAGTGCAAGATGATTACGTAGCTCCCCGCCTTGTTTTTCCCCACCAGCCACCTCCTCCCCCTCCAACACAGCTCCCCCAGTGCAGTGGTCGGGCTGAGGAATCGGCGGGCGCCATTGGAGCAGCTTCAGAGCCCCTGGGCCAATCAGAGAGCCAGGCATCCCAGCGACTTGTTTTTAACCCCATTGTGCAAGATGAGCCAGCAACACAACACAGAGCAGCTGCCAGAGAGCAGTGGAGAGAGGGGGGAGGAGAGAGAGCAGGGAGGAGTAAGCGAGAAAGAGAGTCACATATGCAGGCCGTTCCACACACACACACACACACACCCTTGCGCAAATGCATATTAAAATTCAGGCAACCTTCACTGGCATGGACACGAGCAAAACAACCAACGTGCCAAAGGCAATCAATATCCAACTGGTACAGTACAACACACATCCAGTCAGTAAAAAAGGTGCAGAGACAGGAAAGGCAACTGTGGTTGAGACCCATTTACTATTAGGCGAGGAAGAGGTAATGGCTTCACTAAAAGCCATTGCAAATCACTAACAAACAAGGAAGTAGCTAAGTACAAACCACAGAGGTCTCTCACAACCAAGCTTCTGTCGTTCAATTCTCTGAGCGGTGAATTCGATCCGTCAAAATAACGACACTTTTAAAACAGGGACTGCAGAAATACACCACATTACCATGTCAATGGGCACACCTGTTCTTCATGTAATGACACAGTGTGCCATCAACATGTATATGGTCAGCGGAGGACTTCATTTTCCCTGCCTAAAGCAGTCTGCACGACGGAGCTGGAATCCTGTCTTCCTCTGTTGGAAACAGGCCAGTATTCTGTCTCTTTCTTACATACACAGGCTGGAAAACCTAGCTAATCTACTCGCATGCTAAGGTGTTCAACATTCCAGAAACATCAATAAATCAGCAACTTCAACTTCCATTGATTGGTTTTATATAGACGGATTTGTTGTTTAGAGACAAAATCGACGGGTTTGGATTAGATTGTTGAACATATAAACTATATTTCGTCTCCAACGTTTATTGGAAATGTAAAAACCACATAAAAAACATCAAATACATGGTTACAGTTGTTGGTTAGCTAGCTAGCGAATTTCTGCCATTTTAGCATTGACATGAAATCAGTCAAAACACCTCAAAACAAGACATGGTATAAAGAGCAAGATTAAAGTAGCTGAAATGAATCACAATTCCCCACATGGCAGTTTGTCATTGTTATCTGACCATCCAGAATTACAACAACTCAGATTTCTGCCCCATTGAAGCGTGCACATCGTTTTCATGATGTTGTCAGCTAACCCATCTATTAGTTACAACGACACATTGTTGCCCAACAGTTATTGATCACTTGCATTGCTTTTAGGGCTGTGTGTATAGCTAGCTATACACATTAATAGGAACACAGAATCAGGCCAGACTAACCTTGCCTGGCTAGCCAGACTCCTTGCGGCAGCCAAATGCTACACCACGCCGACAGATATTAGTTTCTTCTCCACAATGGGTCTGGATCTGAGTATCTCCCCAACCCTTGACTGAATGTGAACACATTCGGGGCCATCTGATTGGTCCAAAAACCGATGAAAGAACACACTTGGGTAAAGCAGCAGTTTGAAAATTCGTCATTGGCTTTGATACTCTGATTGGTTAGAAACAATCCAATCGCTGATGACTTTGTTTTGTACTGCGCCCCTCATCACCATAAACAACGTCAATGATGGCAGTCTCAGACTGAAGTATGGAGTGATCAACGGAAGGATTTAGTGTGAGTCGTCAGGCTAAGACTAACCTTGCCCTTCTGCACATTCCTTTAGATCTCCGACCGTTGGAGGGGCCCACTTTTGGGGGGAATTCCGCAGCCTCCAGACACACACAAAGGGAAATCCAAGCAGGTTATTCAACAGTACTGTCGAAGACAAACTTGCCAAGGCTAAACACATTAACAGTATAGGCTACTGTGTATAGCTGAAGCCATTTTATCTTCCTGAATCACTCATTCAACCCTTTTACATTAACTCATGCATGTTGATTGTGTTATGTTTTTACATTTATGTAGGCTAACTTTATGTCATGCGGAAAATGTGAGCCTGTTTAATAGAGGTCGACAAATACAAAATGGGAGGCTATATGAGGCGGGTCAATGAAAGGGCCAGGTAGACCACGCACACATTTCACAGTATTTGCAGATTGGGTTAAGAAAGCAAGCCATTGTGTGTCCGTGTACCAATTCTCCGTGAGTTTCTTAGGAACTGGTGTGTTTGTCTCCGTGAGCACAGTTTATTTTAGATAAAAAGAAGGGTCAGGCGAGGGAGAGTGTGGGGCTCATGTTTTCAATGGTCATGAGGCCAGAAAGGCAGCGGCAAGGTTATTAAAATACGTGAAAACATATTCAGAGAATGCGAGCCGGGACCAATCAAAACGAGTCCAGGCTGTGCGCTGTGCCAACCGGCAGGCAGTCTTCGAGACCAACAAAAACATTCAAATCCAGCCTACTCTGAAATAGGATAGGTCGTGGTAGCCGAACGGTTTTATCATTCCATTTTATTTCTGGAAATATGCAAGAATGGACTAACAGTATTTTGCTGTTATATGGAACAGGAACACTTGATGTTGTAACAATGGGGAGGTTTCTAAGCAGAGCTAACTCATCAACAGCAGAATATATTACCTTGCATTCACCCACACAACTACCCAATCACCTTTTTACCCACAACTACACTGCTCTCGGTCTGGGAGCTCAACACGAACACGATGAAGCGGCTACCCACAAACAGTGGCCCTTTTATATTATAACAACGCATTAGTGAAACATTCCAACAGCTGCCAGCCAATACACAAAATGACACGATAAGATCAGTAAGCATACTATGCAGAACAACTACGTCAACAAGATAACTTCATCCGGTTAGATCTAAAAATAAACTGGGCGGGCTTGTCCAAATCAAGTCTCTTGAATGATTGTAAAGACTAATTAGTCTACATTGGTGGCTACTAAGTGAAACAATTGTCCCTCGAATTCCTCATATCGGTCATTACCAGTGTATTCATTGTCCAACATAGACAGACGGTTAAACAGGCCAAAACAACAGTGTTAAATCAAATTTAGCAAAGCTGAAAGCTCGATATCCGAGTCTACAGCCATTCCATTCTCTAGCAACAATTTTCGGTCCAAAGGAAACGCGAGCTCCACTCAAAAATACCACCCATTTCTCTTATCCGCCACAGACGTTGGGGGTTGGTAAATTAGAAAAATAAGTCACTACTCTTGAGATATGGCGTTCTATTAGCTTTAATCCATAAAGTAAAAATGTTAAGTGGCCCAATCTTATGTAGCGCATATATATATATATTAATATAAAACAAACACACTTCACACGCCAGGAACTCAAACGCATCTAGTGTTAGACTAACAATAGTACCGTTACAGTATTGGCTAACTGAACACGAAAGGGGGATAGCCTAAATCAATGAATGCAAAGCTGTAAAAATATGCACCATGTCACAACTCGGACACATAACGAAATACTGTTTATCAAGTGTGGACACAATCAACTGGAAAATGTCCCAACAGCCTTACTAGTCTGGTCAACTAGGTAGTTATCTACCTTAGGGACATTTACCTTTAATTTTTCTCCAAAGCTACTCCTAAATATAATGATAGCTGCCAAGAAAAGCAACGTATCAAGCTGGTGATTCCAAGCCACACGCAGCCATCTACGCTATCAGTTAGTCAAGCAGCTTGTAAGCAACCTATTTTGCCAATCTTAGTTGGCTAACTAATAAGCACCAGACCACGGGCAATAAGAAGAATGTCCTCTTGAAGTGTGGTTTATTCTAATGTAGTATAAAACCAATCACTACGTGGCCAGTAACTTCAAGAGAAAATGTAATATAACTAATAATACCTAAGTTAGTTAAAATAACTAGATATAATAGTAAAGCTAAAACAAGGCAATAATCAATTTCGTGAGAACAAGAAAGGTGACGTTATTCAGCTGTTCAGCCATCGTGGGAACCAACTAACGTTATTATTACAAGTAGATAGGTACGTTGGAAATAGTGTTAATGAATACAATGCGTTCATTGCTGAGTTAGTAAAGTCAAACTCACGAAAAATCATAAATGTAAAACTAAGAATACAATGTTTCAGGTGATCATAAAACAGGAATGAACATTGTTTATCATCAGGTAAACGTTGGTTAGCCTAGCTAGCTAACTATCAAATAATTGCAATGGATGTAGCTAGCTAAGTTACATGGCCAAAACCAAGGACAACCATTGCAAACATCAACTGCTTTGCGATATAAGACAATAACAGGAATATTAGCATAAGGATTAACAAAGTGAACAGTTGCATTTGATAAGTTAACAGGTTTAGCTAGCACAGAATTTGTGAAGACGTTATGATAGTGAAAGACAGCAAGCAATCCAATGTGTTTCAACTAAAACGTTGAAAATACATAAGTAAATCAACCTATAATACACATTTAACATGACCAAACCACTCACCTAGTGAGACATTCCAACCCAGTACGAACTAAGTATCCTCCTGTGTTGTCTGCAGATCTTCGAGTATTCCAACATCAAATCGAACCAGGCCTCCAACTCGGCCTCGGAGTCTCCTGTATCCTTTGCCCCCCTTGGTATCTCCCTCTTCTGGGGTAGGAAACAAACTTCTAAATCTCCCCCACGTAAAGGTTGAACGTTTAATTCCCTATCCTGCTTGGGCACCGTATTTCCATCGAGTGTATATGTTGAATCCAGGGTGGTTTAATCCGTTTATTATGGTGTTGTATATTATTTACAATCGATATTTATAAAGGGGTATATGCAGCTCTATGTGGTAGTAGTACAGGGCTATGATTCTGTCTCGGGTCCTAACATTCGCAGTGGTGCCCATCCCCCTCCTCGCCGGCATAGATCGCGGGTCCCAGCGAAACTGTCTGACACACAACGGTGCCACGGGGTTTCGCAGGCAAAGATGCAGGGGCTCATTACTAGGGCGGGTTTTGCACTGATGTCCTACCTCCAATGTATTATTGGTCAGTGAAGTGCCTGTCAAAGGACAACATTGCTGTACGAGCAAGCCATTGGTTAAATAGGGCGCCGAATTTTGCTGTTGTCTTGCCAAGAGGGCGTGACGTTTTTCTAGGAAGGGTTGCTGAAGCGCATTCGGATTTTGCCATGTGTAGTTGTGGCATACAGGAGTGATCGCAAGTATCGTTAGAATGGATGGATTCGGGAGAGAATTTTATACAAAAAGCGGATCCGTGTCTACAATATGGGGGAAATGCTCAAGTAATTAAATGAAAAGGCCGAGGATTTATTTGATTATTTTATAGAGGGATTATATTGCTTGAATGTCTTTTTTATGTATGTATTCTCAACGCAAAGGAAAAAAGCCTTCGTTACATACCGAAACAGAGTAGCCAACCTTAGCTACACGGGGTCTCCAGTGCCCCATACCAGGGAATACGACAGAGGTCAGCCCCACCTAAAGTGTCATGAATGGAATATGAGGTGTCGTTCTTGTAGGATCTGGCAAGGGATTGGACAGGGAAATTGACCAGGGTTGTTCGTATTACCCCTGTGCCTCATACTGCGCAGCCCGAATTCAAAACTACACTCTTGAGAGGGGATAGCCAAGGACACACTTCACGAAAATTCCATCTATTCGAATGGCTCGTCATTATCAATAAGGGAGTTTTGGCGAGAAGAATAGGCTTTTCATGTATGTGATCAGATCGTATTTTATTATAAACAACCAACATTCGATAGCGGTTTCAGAATAAATATACTTTTCTTTCGATTATAGAGATTTTAGGCTACATTCTGCTTTTCGCGTTTGACCTTGTTACGAGCACATGCAAAGAATGGATGAAGATTCCGCTTCCATTATTCTTCATCGTTAAATAAATAACTGCGTTTGAGGATTAATGGATAGAATTAAGATTACATGCGATTGGCTTCTTTATTTCTTATCATGGACCTGAGAGAAGAATTTGGATTAGCTAAAGTGATAAATGCAAACGTCATTTGTTGCAATGGTCCAAAATGCGGAGACGGCTGCAAGATAGAACGTTCATGTTTCACGCTTCTAAAATCTATACATTGTTAATTTTACTCAGAAATTCTATTCTATCCAATGCAGTTTCACAGTAGGTAACACACGTAACCACAAGCATACAAATGACATTTTAGTGAATAGAACTGATCCATTTGAGTTTTGACATACGTAGTATATTTCTGCGAGATGATAATTAAGATTGTGAACTGAATAAATCAAAGATTCATTCGGTTTTGTCTACATAGATCTGTGAGGTCGCAGCTCTTTTATAGTTGCCACTGGCCTCTTTTGGAATACTGCTCAATCGCATGGAACGTTCCAACATTCATTAATTTGAAAATCTACATTTTAATTGTATTAGGGCCTTGTTATTCATCGTTCAGGCTGAATTGAAAGACCATCCCTACATTCTTGACGTACAGGCTATGTTTATTTATGTATTTGGGTTCCCCTGCTCTGCTCATATCGACCTTATACCTTATTTCGGAAACTCCGAAATGTCCGACTTGCTGAATAATCGGATCCAGAGTTTCCACTTGTGATGTACCAGAATAAATCAATTGGAAGCTCAACGTAAATAATTTACGTTAATTTTAAGTTGGAGGGCTCGAGTTTCCGACAAGACAGGAACGCGGCATTACTTGTCAATGGTAGCTCGCTTGCTACTATGGAAAGTGCACATGAATGCCCTTGTAATTACAACTAGGAAACTCGGGTATATTCTCATGGACAACGATCTTTCCCACATGCTGGCCGCGATTTCGGCCGTCAATGTTGGATTTCTTATTGCGTTCGCTCGGAACACGTGAACGGTCCAAGACATTCCTCCGATCAATCCGACATGACGTGACCGCGGCAGCCATTAGAGAGATGCTGTAGCGCACGTCAACCTTAACAAGCGTATTTCTATAGTCTAAAAAAGCTCATCAGAATGATTACACAACTAATAAAATCATGTCACTAGTTTCCAAGTTATTTCCACCCTCTTATAAACCGATAGGTTGATTGCTATGGGAAGTTAGATTCCTACAGAGAAGATAACCTTTGTTCCGTGCAACACAGAGGCTGTCTTCAATACTTATATTGTGTAATAGCGAGGCAAAGGCTACATCTACCAATAGTCATGTCACATGACCTTTGGTCACTTAACCATAGCGCCAAACCAAGCAATAGGCCCTGGAACTTCCCCCACTCGGCGCTGAAATGTGGCAGGGAGGAACTTGCAACATTAGTAGTTTTAATCATGTTAATAAACAAATCATTGCAGTCATTGTACCATATGACATTTTCATGTTGGGGTAGAAATGTAATTTACAAAAAATGAAAGTATAATAGGGTCAAATACTTCACTTGGTCAGGAGTAATTTTTAATGGGCTCCTTGGTTTTAAAACAGGAAAAAATTGTTCTGTAACACCGGAAGGTATCAAAGTGCTAACACAAAATAAAAAATGGATGCAGTCATGGTGTTTTGCATGGTCTCTTTAACGCAAAGGAGAAGAAAAAAAATTCAGCATAACTGTTACATGCATGTCATGTCAGTTCCATTTAAATAATAAGACCATTCCATATTTAGTAAGACTTCAGAGCCATTTACGGTCCCAAATGGCATCACATGCTCACAAAATACTATTCATTTTTGCTTAAGTGATGAACAATGAGTTGTTTTAACAGAAACATATCCTAGGCATCTGGTTGTCCAATGCTTAAATCTGTAAGAATGTGTCATTTTTTTTTGCAGTTAATTGTTCTCCTGTAACTGCTACTCCAGCTTAGATATTTATACTGATTAGGTAGAAGTCATAGCTAGACATCTTTTAGACTACATCGTAGAGAAAGACAACACATTTACCCTCAAAGCAGTTTTAAAAATGACACAAAACATTTCACTTGTGTAAACCATTAAATCAGCTAGAGTACCTGTGCAAGCATCAAGCACAGCAGCTTATTTTAACCCATACAATGAGTTCCTCACACTTATTTTTTACGCCAAACCCCCAAGTCCAGGAATTATAACTCAGAGCAAGTCGAGTCAACCTTATCCTTTTTTGCAAGAACAGAAAATGGAGAAAAAAAACCTCCAAAACAAATGTAAAAAAAACTCCAACAGTGATTGTGCGAAATGTTGATGGCATGCCACCGATTATATATGGCCTGGACGGATGCACATAAAAGCAATGGACGGCCATTTGACGTCAGTATGTAGTGTTATCATTTCTAAGGGGCAGGGTCTTTGGGGGAGAATGTCGCATACATACATGTGTATACGTTTACACATCGACGCAATGGTAAAGGTGTCAGTAAAGCGCTCCTTACTGACAAGCAGTAACTTTCACAGGAAGATCCTACATCTAAAAAGGATTATTACATTTATATATTTTGCTGCTTGAATTACAATAACAGTATTTAACAAACACCAAAACACTAGGTTCTATCCTTGTTCCCCCCTCCCCCCCAATACACCAAATCATATTTTAAATTGGGAGTCAGAATTATGGGATGCCATGAACTTCCAGCTTCATAAAAATTGGATACCATTCTCTCATACAGTAATGGCCATGCCTCTTAAATAGCTTAACTGTTCAAACTGGCTTCAACATTGTCGGTTTGAGTAACCAGTCCCTTCCTCTTGACATGAGCAACTCTATACACATCTCTTTTCCAGTCAGTGGCTCGGACAGGGAACAGAAAAAAAATGGCTGAATGTTCATCTTGGTGGTTGGGTCATGTCTGGTTGTTTTACTCTTTTTTTCATTTTTTTTGTTACGTTGTTGCGCTTGCATGCTGAGACCCTTCTGCTTTTAGGGGGATGCTGCCCTCTGCTGGTTGCCTCTGTGGCATTGCACAGCCCTGCACCTCCACAGCTGGTTTAGTCCCTCAGAGCAGCTTCAGACTTCCAGTGACATTGTTCACCATCTCCTCCTCCCCAACGATGGCCAGGACAGTGCGTGAGCCGGCTTCCACCTGCCAAAAAGCCGAAGGTCATAGAATTTAAATTAGCATCCTTGTGCGTGGGGTGGGGGTAGGAATAGGTTGCACTCGCAACAAAAGGTGGGTGGAAAACCAGGGAAGACTAGGCATGACATTTATGGAAATAACTCAGTAATTTGCTATTAAAATTAGAAGTTTACACAAAATCCAGAAACTCCCAAGTGATTGCTTATATTGAAACTAGTTCAAGGAGAGAGGGGAAACTCCACTGTAGTGCTGTACTTAAAACTAGGGATGCACGATATATCGGTATCAGCCGATATTAGCTAAAAATGTAAATATCGGTCGATGTCTAGTTTCACGCCCCGATGTGCAAAACCATTATCAAAGCTGACGTGCATACCTATATCACGTAGATACATGACACAACGACGCCATGTAAAATGTTGCGCTACACGTGCAACACAGCATTCTTAAACTAGCCCACAATGTCTGCTGTGTGGATTGAGAATTCACAAGTCGAGCAGTCATTTGAAAGAGTAAAAAAAAATATCTGCGAAACAACTCAAATGCCAAACCCATTAAAGCCAAGATAATGGAATTCATTGCCCTTAACAATCAACCGTTCTGTCGCGGGTGATGTCTTTCACCGACTGGTGAAGCACCGATACACAACAGAGTGCGCTATTTTTCAGATGTTGCCCTACCAGAGTTAAACAGTAATGCTCCCTGCTATTAGCTTCACGACATACATACCATGGAACGCCGTTTGGGTCTTTGCTTGTCAAAAAAGATACAGTAGCACTGTCAAAGCTGTACAAAAAAAGTCTGCAAACAAGCAAACACCGGCCACGAACGACGTGTTTACAATACCGCGTTGGTAATGAAGCATAATTTGTTCGACCGCAACTTCTGTGGTAGCTAGCTTTAGGTTGGTACCTAGCACCAATACAATCAGCCTGAAAACAATGACCAGTAGAACCTGCAGTCATTTACATTATTCTTAGAAATGATTTAGGAATCCTTGTGAGTAAGTATTAGCTAGGTTGCCACTTGTTGTTTGCCAATTGAAATTAATGAAAAGAAAGCTAGCCAGCTACTTTACCCTGTTGCCCAAAGCTAACGTTATAAGCAGCCAGCTAGCTTCATCTGGCTAGCGAGGCTCGACCGCACCGGGTTTTGTGAAGCTAGCCACAATAATAAAAGTATGCCATTTAAAGTAATGCAAATAGTAGAATTATGCCCAACTTGTATTTTGAAGGCTAACCGCAAAGTCCACTATTGTGGCTAATCCTTATTGTGGATAGCTTCACATAGATGGTCCGACCACCACTAATCAAATAAGAACGGTCTTATAAATTAGGGTTATTTTAGATGACACCTAGCTATATAGTTAGCTACTGAAACAGATTGTCGTTATGCTATGTTTTTGGGGAAGAACATTGTTGTTTGCATCCATGAGCTAGCTTCTTTTTTTTGAATGACCAGCACTGTAGGTGCGCGAGACAACTTGACCAGCATCATAGCATACGTATCGATGAATCGTTGTGACATAAAATACCAGTGATAGTGTAATCAATGTGTAATAACTACATTAAAAAAATGTATGAACCCGTTAAATTATTATGTGATGTGCAGTCATATTCAGGTCCTGACCCGCCAAATAGTGTTAAATAGTATATTTTTTGACACGCAAAGACCCAAACAGCATTCAATATCAATCCTGGTTGAGAATGAAACGACTGAACAACGAAACAGCACAGCAACTAAGTGAAAGAAATAGGTTTTGATTGTTTTACTGGTAATGGGGACATACGTAAATGCCAACAAAATAACTTTTTGGTCAGTGTGTGTGTGTAAACTTTATTTAACTAGGCAAGTCAGTTAAGAACAAACTCTTATTTACAATGACGGCCTACCCCGGCCAAACAAGGATGACGCTGGGCCAATTGTGCGCCGCCCTATGGGACTCCCAATCACGGTCGGATGTGATACAGCCTGGATTCGAACCAGGGACTGTAGTGACACCTCTTGCACTGAGATGCTGCATCCATGTGTGTGTGTTTGAACTATTTAACTGTACTAGAATGCTTAAAAAGGCCGCAATGTTTAAAAAATATACATCGGTATCGGGTTTTTGGCAAGGAAAATATTGGATATCGACCAAAAATGTAATATCGGTAAATCACTACTTGAAACAGCTGCATAAACGGGTCACATGACTCCTGACGTTGCTGGATGCAGACCTCGCTCTGCTCGGTTGCCAGGGAATTCATGATTCAGAAATCCGTGAAGTGTGGACAAATTTGTTTTATTGAAAGCTTTTGACAGGGCCGAATGAGCCATGTCAAAAGTACTAACGGTTTTGAGTCAGGAAATGTGTACTTTACCAACTAAAACAATTGCGATTACTTAAAATAATTATTATGTAGCCGACTGCCACAGCAGCAGAGATGGGTAACAGCACATGTGCGCTCTCTGGGGTAATAGGAGTAGTTTGCAGCCCTAAATCTGGCCGCCTGTAAAAAATAAAATCTGTCTTCCCCCCAAAAAACTAATTGGAGACGCACCTCTGTTCCAGCTGGGCCAAATGGACAGTTATCTAACGAGTTCGTAGCCTAGATAAGCGATCATTCAATAAAGTAAAGGTTATCATAAACCTGATCAGGACTGTTAGTGGGTTTATGTTTTCACATTAGCCCAAAACACTATATCGCCTATGTTTATTTATCACAATGTTTTGGGGATATTCTATCCTGCAATGCAAGGTGACACAATGTCCATTGTCTCTCGACGTAGCAGGGTCTCTCCCCCACGAGGGCGCACATGTGCAGTTGTTACTCATTTCCGCTGTGGCAGTTGGCTCCATAAAATAATCGCAAATGTTTTAGGTGGAAAAGTACACATTTCCGGACTCAAAACCGATTTCTGTATAAAGAATTCACTGGCAACGAAGCAGAGCAAGGCCTGCATCCAGCAACATCACGAGACACGTGACCCGTTTTTGCAGCTGTTTCAGTACAGCAGTCTAGGGAGAGATCAAATTATATTTGTCACATGCTCCGAATACTGTGAAATGCTTACTTACAAGACCTTAACCAACAATGCAGTTAAGAAAATACTTACTAAGTTAGAATAAAATAATCACTTGAGTTTCCGGATTTTGGGTCAACGTCTTTAAATTGATGCAGATTATTTTATTTAACGCTGGAAGTGTATTTTTCCCCTTGTCATCTACAGAACATAAATCTCTGTTGTAATGTCGGTCATTCTTCGCTCAACCTCATTGTACAATTTGCAGGTTATGTACCCGTCTGATCCTGCCTTACAAAACAACACATTCTGGTTATAAAAAGACAAGCATTCTTGTAGTCTTCAACTATCAAAGGATTACTTTGTGTGAACTTGGTAGTGTAAAACCACCTTAACTAATCATTATGTATCAACACATTATCAGGGGCACTGCAACCTGTTTGAACAAGTCAATGTTTGCCACGGTTGGCATATGTCAACAAATGTAAGCTACAAGCGGCAGTTGACCTATTAAGTGTTTATGTACAGCTTATAAAATATGTTATGGGGTGCCCTTCATAGAGTATTGACCATTTTTTATTTGCTGTTGCAATCTTTGTCAACAAGTTAATTCATTTTTTTGTGAGTCTTTGTGAATGCATCCGCCCCTCTCAAGTGTCATTTAACAGTTTCACATTGCAATGGTTTTGTATCAAAGTGTGAAACGCTTACCTACCTAAATCACAGTCGTCATTAAGGCATGTTAAACTAGGCGAACACGGCCCGCCCTGCCAAATCGTTCTCTTCAAATAATGCCTTCTGAACAACAGGCAGCCACAGCCGTGTCAACAGTACAGTCTATGGCATTGGCAGCCCTACTGATAGTCAAACTCAATACTAATAGTGGCTGTGCGTGTCTCTGTAAACAGGTGCTACAGAGTTACGTGGAACCGTAATGGTGGCTTGTGCACCTGTGCTGCTGTGGAACCATAATTGTGGCACATGTGCCTGTAAGCAGGTGTAGCCGCAATGGAGGCGCATGTCTCACCTGGGTGCGTCCGGCATCCTGGACCAGGTATGTGGGCAGGCTAAGGCTCATGGCCAGGGCCTGCAGCTCCAAAAGGTGGGCCATGTTGGTCCCCTGTACCACCACCTTCTTCGCCCTGCACACCACACAAACACACATGTGGATATCCTTCTGGTGGCAATGCCATTACCAGACATCATTATGGTGTTTTAAAAGCATCTTGGCTGTCTTTATCTGATCCAATTTGATCAGCAGTATGAAGTCTCAAATAATGCCCTAATGAGGAAGTGGTCTGGTCCTTACCCGCCATGGTCCCACTTCCAGGCCATCTCCCTCCAGCTGTTCTTCTCCTGCAGGGCCTGGTAGAGCCCCACGGCTGCGTGGCCCACCTGCGCAGCCAGCTACACAACAAACACTTTCAGTTAGAAGATTTTATTTTTTAATGCATTAGCAATATGGGCAGACTGGGATTTTTTTGTGCAACTGGTTCACACAAACTACACCAAAACAAGCATACTAGCTCGACAAAACACCATATTCCAACCCTTTTTCTTAAAGCTCAGACACACCGGGGCCTCCGGAGTGGCGCAGCGGTCTAAGGCACTGCTAGAGGCGTCACAGACCCGGCTTTGCGGCATCATAACCGGCCGTGATTGGGAGTCCCATAGGTCGGCGCAAAATTGACCTAGCGTCGCCCGGCTTAGGGGAGGGTTTGGCCTGGCTTTACTTGGCTCATCGCGCTCTAGCAACTCCTTGTGGCGGGCCGGGCGCCTGCAGGCAGACCTCGGTCGTCAGTTGAACAGTGTTTCCTCCTACACATTGGTGCGGCTGGCTTCCAGGTTAAGAGGGCAGGTGTTAAGAAGCGCAATTTGGCGGGTAATGTTTCGGAGGACGCATGACTCGACCTTTGCCTCCCGAGCCCGTTGGGGAGTTGCAAAGACCTTAAAGTCGTCAGCGACTTAACTACCTAGCAATTTTAACTAGCAAGATGACAAAAAAAAATATCATTCACTCTCCATAATCCCATACCGCCAGTGCCAGCCCATAGCCAAATGTTTAGCTAGCTAGCACAACATAGCTAGTGACACTGCACTAACAGGCAGCTGTTTCATGGAAACTAGCTAATCAATTGTGATTTAATTATGTCAATACTAGGTTCAGTGGTTAACTATCTTGGATTAAGTATTTAGTGTTGTGTGCAATGCATCTTGTTGTGTGCAGTGCACTTAACTAGCTACCATTCCCATAGACTACATTGCATATAAAGTATGACTGGCTCATCCATGGATTTAAGGCAAAAATGCCCTCTTTTTCCTTTTTGTTGTCAGTCCAGTTGGCTACCCCACGTCGGGGATTGTGCTCTCCGATTGGCTCAAAGTCAAGTTGTTGGCCACTGACGAGCATTGCAAAGTAGAAGCGCTAAGTTCGTCGCTACCGGGTCGGCACGCAGGAGGTACCGCTTTTGTTCTAGCAAGAGAAGGAACGGCCTCCCACTGTGATAAGTAGCTATCCGCAGTCAGACGGTGTTTCATGCTTTACACTGACCTTTCCCACACCCATGGCCAGGTCCATATTCACCACAAACACCATCTTGAACATGAGGTCGTCGTCTCCTTCCTCCTGAAGGGACGAGAGAAAGCGAGAACGAGAGACATTCAGGGTGGGCTCAGACACGATACAGGAGAGGTAATGTACCAACTTGTACCTGTGCAAACTAAGGTTAGCTTATGGGCACCTCATTCTCCAGCTTGTTAAAGTAGTACATGGCAGCCTCCTCAGCAGACACGTTTCGGGTGTGCAAGAGTGCCTGTGGAGGGGTAGACATGGAAAATGTCTGAAAATAAGGACTTTGAATAGATCTGTATTGGGTGGATTAGCAAAGTCAATCATAAGTACAGTACTCCTTAGTCATTATGAATGCATTAGTAAGTAGAGAAAGAGATATTTCATTAGCGGACAGAGATGATCAAAGAGAAGATTTGCACAATATACTGCAGATCATCTCTCAGGAAATGTAAGAGAACCTGTATACAGTAATTAACCCACTTGCTTGGCAGCCTCCTCAGGGATGTCCAGCTCTCGCAGCTGCTGCAGGTACACAGGGTTGACCTCCTGAGAGCCAGAGCCTGGGCCCGTCTGCTGCTGCTGCTCGGAGGGCTCCATAGTTAGCTGGAGCAGGACCACGTTGGATTAAAGTTCGTTTAATACGTTGCGGCATTAAAATAAATATGTACAGTACACCGTAGCATATTTCTTCAACAGTTATGTTGTGTAGAAACAAGTAGCTGGGTCTTGATCCCAAATTAACTGAAGACTGGCACCATGTAAAAGTGTGTACTTTCGGCGCCTGTCTTTCCTGTGCACCATGAATTATGGTAGATTAGCTACTACGCTAGCAATCTAAATACACTCAAACACAAATATAAATGCAGCATGTGATCTGTTAGTCCCATGTTTCATAAGCTGAAATAAAAGATCCCAGAAATGTTCCATGCGCACAAAAAGCTTCTCAATTTTTGTGCACAAATGTGTTTACAGTGTGCAATAGGCATGCTGACTGCAGGAATGTCCACCAGAGCTGTTGCCAGAGAATTTTGTTAATTTCTCTACCATAAGCCGCCTCAAACGTTATTTTAGAGAATTTGGCAGTACGTCCAACCGGCCTCACAACCGCAGACCACGTGTAACCACGCCAGCCCAGGACCTCCAAATCCAGCTTCCTCACCTGCAGGATCGTCTGAAACCAGCCACCCAGTCAGCTGATGAGACTGTGGGTTTGCACAACCAAATAATTTCTGCACAAACTGTCAGAAACAGTCTCAGGGAAGCTCATCTGCGTACTTATCATCCTCACCAGGGTCTTGAACTGACTTCAGTGGACAAATGCTCACCTTCAATGGCCACTTCATGGGTGAAACCCAGTTTCAACTGTACCGGGCAGATAACAGACAGCGTGTATGGCGTTGTGTGGGAGAGCGGTTTGCTGATGTCAATGTTGTGAACAGAGTGCCTCATGGTGGCAGTGGGGTTACGATATAGGATTGCATTGTATCGATGGCAATTTGAATGCACAGAGATACCGTGACGGCCATTCATCCTCCACCATCATTTCATGTTTCAGCATGATAATGCACAGCCCCATGTGGCAAGGATCTGTACACAATTCCTGGAAGCTGAAAATGTCCATGGCCTGCATACTCACCAGACATGTCCTCCATTGAGCATGTTTGGGATGCTCTGGATCAACATGTATGACAGCGTGTTCCAGTTCCAGCCAATATCCAGCAACTTCACACAGCAATTGAAGAGGAGTGGGACAACATTCCACAGGCCACAATCAACAGCCTGATCAACTCCATGCGAAGGAGATGTGTTGCGCTGCTTGAGGCAAATAGTGGTCACACCAGATACCGACAGATTCTGATCCACGCCCCTACTTTCTTTTAAAAGGTATCTATTCCCAGTCATGTGAAATCCATAGATTAGGGCCTAATATATTTAAATTGACTGATTTCCTTATATGAACTGTAAACATGTGAAATTGTTGCATATTGGTTTATTTTTTTGTTCAGTTAAGGATCTAGCTAGTAGACTGGCCTCGAGGGCAGCCATTGACAGCTAGTTAGGCATTGACACACCTCGAAGCTAGTTAGCCAAGTATTCTTACTAGTAGTGAACTGATATCCTAGTTAGCTACCTAAATCATAATTATGCTGATATCACAATTAGATACATAACCGTTAGATATCTGTAGGCATGTTTGGTGGGTAGGTAAGCTACGTCAGGTAGTTAGCCATTTAGCTACTCTGTCTCGGTAATTGACTAAGGTTAGGGTTAGTTAATCATATCATGACGGAACAATTTTCAAAGTGGCAACTCGATTGTGGGATGACAGCTAGCTAGTTACTTATTTAACGATGACCACAAGGGTAGCTAGCTTGTTAGTTAATGCCAAATAGAAAACAAACCGTAGCTAACATAGCCAAGCTAAATTAACTAGCAGGCATTCAAAAATATTATTGAACAGTACGTTAGCTAACAGCTGATTGCATTTGCTATCGTGTTACATATTTTGTTTGCTAGCTATGTAATATTTGATTTCCCTGCAAGTTCCTAACGTAGCTAACTAGGTAATTTAGCTAGTTTACTGTAAAGATTGCGCCAGCCACTCCTACCTGCGTTGCGTAGCTAGCTTGTTAGCTACAATCCTTTGAATTAGTGGGATGGGAGTGCTTGCTTGCAAACCTATATCCACTCTCGCCTTTCACTGCGATGAAGCCAGGTTATTGACTGCAAGTGTCTTGTTCATTAAAAGATGGGCGTGTTGTGGTTTCACGTCTTTACACCATTTTGGGCAAGGTTCGCTCCTTTTTCGTTGTACGGTACCGGATTGCGTCAGTATTAAAGTCCCCCTCACATCCGGTTCTACAAAAGTTATGGATCGTGTGAAACAAGAGCATCAATTATTTCCTCCGTCAGAAATGTCTAAACGTTTCGTAACGAAACTTCGTTGAAGTAGTTTCCCATGCATGTTGCTTTGGAACATGTTGACCGACCTCACTGATTTATGTTGCATATGGTGTGTGAAGAAATTAGGTAGATTATTTCTGTTTCATGACCAATTAAGTGAAAGGACACTGCTTTTGTCAGATTATACTTTTTGTAACAGGTTAATTTGGTTACGGTTAGCTAAAATACAAAATCAGTTATAGTCATGACGTCTTCCATTCCACATTTCCTCGCACTGGTCTGAAAACAATATGGTGGATGTCTACCAATTTGCTCTCATATACTGCTCCAAGTATTTAATGTCAGTGTAGACAAAGAAGAAACAAGTAATAGACAAATTCCCTTCACTTTAAATCTACTCCATATGAGACAGATGTAGACAAAGACAATATGATTTTACAAATACTTTATTACCTCAACATATGTAGGAATTTACACTAAATAAACAGCAGGTTAAGTCGCTACAAGTTATATTATTCAATCATTATGTACAACTATATTAACAGACAAAATAAAAATCAACCTTAAAAAGTGCTCCTTGCAGAGCCTGCTCTACATAGCTGAATTTATACAGCCTAACAATAGTTTTCCTTCAAATGACCATCACCTGCTCTCTTCACCATTATTAGGCTTCATACAAAATACTAGTCTGCATTGAAAGCATATGACAATACAAATTGTCCATTGAAAAATAGTGTGATAACCAATAAGCTACTATGACTCGTTTATGCTGTGCAATCTAGGGACAATGGCGGTGAACAGGAAAATGCATCAAACTGGAGAACCCACACAATAGCATGCAACGCATAAACTACATACACTTTCATCTCATCAAAATAGGAGGACAAAACTGATAATTTGATTGGGTTTTACAGTTAAATGACCAATCTGCTGACTCATTGTCAGCCTCTTATTGGTCACTACTCACTAGAAAGCCAACAGTGCACCCGCATATAAAGATATAGCCTACCACATGGGTAGTGTCAAATGTCTTCATCCATAAGTCTAACATCAGTTATGTGTCGTTAACATACATGCAACACCTCCAATTCGTGTGATAACGTTCTTGGTACATAGCTTTACCAAAATATCTAATCACAACTTCAAACCATCAAGCTCTGTGGGATAGAATGATTAGTCTAGGGTACCGTCCCAAATGGCACCCTATTTCCTACATAAGGCTCTAGTCAAAAGTAGTGCACTATATATAGGGACTAGGGTGCCATTTGGGATACGAAGGCATTGTTAGAAAATTACGCTATAGTATAATAGAGAATGCAGAGGTGAGCAAATTATGAATAACACAACCCATGGGTAAATCATAAGAAAACGAGTTTCGGTAAAGTTCAGAAATGGCAATGTAGTTATAATTCTAATACTTAATCAAACGTTGCAAAATGTGACTAGGTCAAAGTATCTTCTGTGAAACTTAATGGACAGTTAATACAGCAGTGTTCAACAAACGTAGGAGCTGTCGCCATCTTGTGTTCAATAGAAGAACTGCAATACACATATCAACGGTGCAGTTGCCAATTGTCAGATAAATAGGCTACCTCACAACAGCACAAACTGAGAACATGATTCAATAGACTTTTCTTGGTTGAAAAAAAAAGGAATGTTAAAAATGTACAACACGGAAAGCTGTATGAACGTACACCATAAAATACTGTGGGACACATGTTTTAAATATATACAATTCTACAGTTGAGATTTGTTTGTTTAATCTCTGATCTAGTGTCCCTCCAGTGACTGTTACCCTTTAAAAACATCAAAACATTCACACTGTCACCTATTTCCAGTACCTTTTGAAAAGACTGCTTCTTTGCTTTCAGTATCATTCTTTCTTTAGTCCTGCAGAGAGCGAGCTGTAGCCTCTTTCCGAGAGCTGTTAATTTCAACTCTGATATTAACATCTTCCTCCCATTCAATACCATAAAGAGGAACACAGATTTGTATGGACTCGGGAGCTAACTGAAAAAGCGCAATGGCAATAATTACACATTTTTAAAAAACATTAAAAAGGAGAAGTCGTCTCAAGAGTGTCATGCTAGAGTGAACTGTGTGTGTGTGTGTGTGTGTGTGTGTGTGTGTCTGTGTCTGTGTCTGTGTCTGTGTGTGTCTCAACTGTCCACTACTCCGAAAGATACTACGTGTACTTATGATTTGGACGGATATGGAACAAAGCTACTGTTTTGACAGAGGGAGAGAGCAATCTGGTTTAACCTAGCAGACAAACCGCAAAACACAAGAAAAAGCTTCAGGGTTAAAGAAATAAGAGGGTAACTTGAGTTTTCAGGTAAGTAAAAGGAGGTAGAGAGTGCCGATAACTTATAAGACTCAAGCCCCTAGGAAAGGTACTGTATGCAACTGCATTAATTGGTGACAATATAATATCTAGAGAATGTTTATTAAATGCTAATAAAACTTTTCACTCCACATTTCATGTGGAAAGGGATGTTGTGTCTTGAATTGGGGGGGGGAAACCAGAATGGTCCCTTCCAACTCTCGCTCACACTTGCTCTCCATCTAGCTACAACCAGCATTTTGATAGACATAAGATTTCCTTTCATTCATTCATATGAGACTTCAGCACGTTTCCATTGACACATCATGTCACGTCCGGATCTCCCAAGCCCCTTCTTCTAGTTCCACAGAGAGTTCTACAAGAGAGGCAGATGCCACAACGTGGTCCAACTCAGGGCTGAAGGGTGAACGGGTGGGACATACAAACAAAGGCTCCTCGTCTGTTTGTGTTTGTGTCTCCCTTTACCTTTCCCTCCTGTCTTGTCCACAGTGGAGAGTCTACCACCACCTCTAGAGAGTTTCATGTGTTCAGCAGCCCAATACACCACATCCCCTTTTCAAACCCCTGGGTGACTGTTGTGTGTGAACAGTCACTCATTGCTCCTTAATGTGGAAAAGGGGTGGGGTGTTTGGGGTCCTTACCCCTAGAACCCTACTTCCCCTCTTCTGACAGGAGGGGGATTGTGTTAATCTGTCTATTGGTCCGGTCTGTCCATCCTCCGAACCCACCCCCTCTTGAGTTTCCCTCCCCCACTCCTGTGGGTCTCTTAATGTGGTCCCCTCTGCCGGCGTGGTCTTGGTCAGTGGTTTCACTGTCACAAGTCAGTGACTTTGTTCTCTACGGCTGCAGCGATCTGCTGGAGCCGGTAGCCCAGCTGCATCTTTTGGGCCGTGCTGTCCTCTTCTAGGGCCCCGATGATCTGAGAGAGAGCGAGGAAGGGATGGAGAGGGATGAAGAGAGAGCGAGAGAGTTAGATGGAGATGGAGTGAGTGAGAGGGGGTGGAGAGAGACAGATGTAAGGTAAACCAAAGACACAGCTCTGATGTGTGGTTGGATGGAATGACAAGAGATAATGAAAACTCACCTGGTCATAGTACTTGTTGATGTACTTGTACAACTCGTGCAGGGCAACAAGGTAATTCAACTCGCCTGAGTAATTCTGGGGGGGAAAAAACATTTTGACTTAAAGTCACTACAAATAAATAATACGCACACACTTAAATGTGCTAATAGAGGTTCTATTAAAGCTGGTTCTATTAACAATAGGATATATTTAAAGTGTTCTAGGCATACATTGCTTTAAAGTATAGGCCCACTCTGAAAAGTCCAAAGTTTTACAGCTTGTGCTGAATGATAACTAGATCAGCTACAATCACAGTAATAGGGGTGACAGTAATGAGAAACTGCAATATGTAGCTTTTTGGCCGACCCAACCAAATTCACATTGAAATGTGAGTTATAGATCTGTCACTCTCATTGAAAGCAAGTCTAAGAAGCGGTATATCTGTTCTAAGTGCGCTATTTCTATGCTTCCCATTCTTCCATTTCATTTTTCAAACAGCTGAAAATAAAATATTTTTGGGTTATGGAAAATATATTTCACAGCTGTTTAGATGGTACAATGAGTATCTACACTATACTTGCTTGTTTTGTGAAATAAACTTAAATTAGGCAAACTATTGGAATATTAGCAACGAGGAAATGGCAAAGTGATTTCTGCATAGTGCACCTTAAACAATAGGACAAAGTATCAGGGGATGGAACCAAAATTATTTTCCAATTGTGTTCTGAACAGAACCATTATTTTTTTTGTTACGTTCCGACCTGCAAAATAAAGTTCTGAACCGGTTTAAACCCCCCAAAAGTGACGGTTTATATAGTTCCTTTCTGTTCCTTTTTAAACCTCTGAAATCGTCATTTAAAAAAAAACATTTATCTTGATATTAAATTACTTCAATCTTCAGTGAGGATAGAGCAGCTTGCTATGGAGCGGGCAAGCTATAGCCTAGTTCTTTACAGTGCCTTCAAAAAGTACTGTATTCATACTCCTTGACTTATTCCACATTTTGTTACAGCCTAAATTCAAAATTAATTAGACTTTTTTTCACCCATCTTCACACAATAACCCATAATGACAAAGTGAAAACATGTTTTTAGACATTTTTCTAAATTTATTGAAAATTAAGTACAGAAATCTCATTTACATAAGTATTCACACCCCTTTGCTATGACACTCCAAATTGAGCTCAGGTGCATCCAATTTACTTTGATCATCCTTGAGACTTCACTACCACTTGATTGGAGTCCACCTGTGGCCAATGGCCAATTCAATTGTTTGGACATGATTTAGATAGAAACACATCTGTCTATATAATAACCCACAGCTGACAGTGCTTGTCAGAGCAGAAACTATACCATGAAGTCCAAGGAACTGTCCATAGATCTCCGGGATAGAATTGTGAGGAGGCATATGTCTGGGGATGGGCATAAAACAATTTCTAGAGTGTTGAAAGTTTGAGAGCACAGTGGTCTCCATCATTGGGAAATATAAAAAAATATGAAACTACCCACTCTGCTGTCTGATCAAACTGAGCAACCGGGCAAGAAGGACCTTGGTCAGGGAGGTGACCAAGAACACAATGACCACTCTGACAGAACTACAGAGTTCCTTGGCTGAGCTGGGAGAACCTGCCTGAAGGACTATAGTCTCTACAGCACTTCACCAATCTGGGCTTTATGGGAGAGTGGCCAGACGGAAGACACTCCTGAGAAAAAGGCACATGGTGGCATGCCGGGAGTTTGCAAAAAGGCACATGAAAGACTCAGATCATAAGGCACACGATTCTGTGGTCTGATGAGACAAAAATTGAACTCTGGCTTGAATGCAAAGAGCTATGTCTGGAAAAAACCTGGCACAACTCATCACCTGTCTAACACCACCCCTACCGTGAAGCATAGTAGGTGGCAGCATCTTGCTATGGGGATGCTTTTCAGCGGCAGGGACTGGGAGACTGGTAAGGATAGAGGAAACAATGAATGGAGCCAAATACAGGCAAATCCTTGATGAGAACCTGCTTCAGAGTGCAAAGACCTTAAACTGGGGCGAGGATTTACATTCCAACAGGACAATGACCAAGCATACAGCCAAAGGAATGGCTTCAGAACAAGAATGTGAAAGTCCTTGAGTGGCCCAGCCAAAGCCCAGAATTGAATCCCATTGAAAATCTGTGGAAAGACTTGAAGATTGCTGTTCACCGCCACGCCCCATCTAATTTAAGAGCTTGAGAAAAATTTCAAGGAAGATTGGGAGAAAATCCCCAAATCCAGATGTGCAAAACTGATACAGACATACCCAAGACGACTCAAATCTGTAATCTCCGCCAAAGGTGCTTCTACAAAATGTATTGAGTCAGGAGTGTAAATACTGCAAAAAAATCTAAAAACATGTTTTCATTTTGTCATTATGGGGTATTGTGTGTAGATTGGGGAGAGAAAATATATATTGAATGTCATTGAACTTCCGAGAGTTGGCTTAACGTTGGACCAAGCTTGTGTGTGCAGAGCGGCACCAGAATTAAAAATGTCTTACCTTTTTGTAGTTAATTCAATGTTAAACGTGATAACTATAGTATCCTTAACTAGCATTGAAAAAGTTAATCCATTCTTCTCTAATTAAAAATCTCCTTAATTTCTGAATTGCACTTGTAAAGTCAATAGACTACAGTAACCTACGCTTCAGAGGGGCAGGTAGTCTACACACACTGGCAAAGATTTTTAGCTGGCAGGAAGAAACTGGAATACGTTTCTGAGTGACACAGTGAGGGCTTTGCATAGGCGCTTTGTTGCGGGACCGAAAAAAATGCCCGGAACGTAAAAGAACGTTATTAACCAGTTCCAATGCTTTTAAAATAACGGTTCTATTCCAGAACAGATCACTTTCGTTCCCTGAACTTGATCCAACCCCTGCAAATAACCGATTAAAAGAATAGCAAACTCAATTTGATTCATCAAAAAATGTTACGTTTAAGGTAGAGCACTTTTAGTAGAGTGCAAAAACTGTGACGATGATGCGTTTGCCAAAAATCGCTTGAGTGAACAGTGTTTTACTGAATGAATAAACTGAAGTAAAAGACCAACCCTGGATAGTTCTGCTAGTGCGGAGTTCATCTCCTGGTCACTGGCAGAGATGGTCTGTCTGATGTCAGCGTAGTACCTTTCCACCATCTGCTTGTAACGGGGGATATCTCTGGCATAAAGCAGTTTGTTTATTGGTGAATCCTAGAGAAAGACAGAGAACGTGAGGGTGAGAGAGATTACCAGTTATAAAGAATCACCTCCACCTTCCACAGTTTCCATTGTCCCAGTCAACTCCTCCCCAGAGGGGTTGGGTTAAATGTGGAAGACACATTTCAGTTAAATGCATTCAGTTGTACAACTGACTAGGTATCCCTATTCCTTTCCCTCCTCTCGCTCACCCTGCCCAGTTTATGCTCTGAGGTGGTGCAAGAGTCCATGAAGGTCTGGGAGATGACCGTTAGCACGGCGTCCACGTGGTCCGAGGGCTGGACGTCAAAGATAAACTGGGGGTTCTTTACAATGTTGATCCAGAACCTCAGGGGCAAACTGGACAGAGGGAATGAGGGAGGGAAAGGGAGTTACATGTATGGATAAGTACTGTTATGTTCATATGTTACATATATCATCCAACCACATTATAACGTAAACACACATACACGTATGAAAGGACACAGACGTGGATGGTCTCAGGAGTCTGTGTGTGCGTGAGTGTGTACCTGTTGGTCTTCTAGATGTGGAAGGAATCAGGATGTGTGTGTGCATGCACGCATGTCTGCGTGTTTGCTTGTCTGCGTGTTTGCTTGTACACACTCGTGAGTGTGTGTGTGTTTGTGCTTCTGCCTAGGTGTGTATGTATGTACCTGTTGGTCTTCCAGATGTGGATGGTCTCAGGGTCGGTGATGGCGTGGTGCTGCGCCTGGTCGTCCAGCAGGTCAAAGAAGTACTTGACGGCCAGCGGAACGGGACGACTGGTTGACAGGATCACCGTGAACAGGTCGTCCACAAACTTCTGCAGAGTGCCCTGTGGAGGGAGGTGGAAGGTTAGGGGTTTTGCGCAGTTTTGAAAGTCAATGTGGGAGTGTATGTGTGTAGTAATAATTCATTATAATTTGAGGGGTGATTATGTTTGTCCTGTTACACACTTGTGGAAATGTGTTACCCAACTCCCCGAGACACCCGGAGGGAGTGCGGTCACAGCCAGGGTCACCATTGTCCAGGGCCCCTTGAGAAATTGGGGTCAAGTGCCTTGCTCAGGGCACAGCTACAGATGTTTCACCTTGTCGGCTCTGGGATTCAAACCAGTGACCTTTCAGTTACTGTCCCAAAGGTCTAACCTCCAGGCTACCTGCCGTGTGTGTGTGTGTGTGTGTCTACAGTATCTGCCAGGTGTGTGTGGGTGATATGTGAGTGCACGTACATGCAATGTGTGTGTCTGTGTGGCTCCAGTATCTACCTTCATGGAGAGCAGACGTGTGAGGTAGATCTCTGGTATTGCCTTGGCCCTCTCCCTCACGCTGCCGCGGCGGTGCTTGGGTAGCTCAGGCTCTTCGCCAGCTTTGACCAGGTGCCACAGCCTCACCCCGCCCTCGTCTGCATCCTCCAGCATGGGAGTCTCTGAACGGGGGAGGAGGACAGAAGAAAGGAGAAAGGTTGAGAAAGAGAGTTCGCAAGAAAGGGCCATTTAAAATGTTACATTATTTTACATACACAACGTTTCAGCCTAGTGGCCTTTCTCAAGATGAGATGCATCCATACTTATTCTACAAAAACTGGAACAACAAGACATTTCCCAGAGAGAGTGGAACTAAAATGCAAGTGCAACTCACTTTCACCTGCCACGTAGTCGTGGTTGTCGTGGTGGATGTGTTTGCTGTGGCGCGGGACCAAAGCCACTGTCGCGCCATCTGCAACCTGAAACACAACCACAACAGTGTTAGACATCACTCATGAATATGATATAGATGCACTATGAAGGCTTATGAATGCTTTGTGAATGCTTATGAAGGGTTAATGAAGTGTAATACTATTAATAAAGGCTTAGAAACATGAATTTGACAAAATCTTAAGACCATTACGAATGCTTAATGAATGCTTTACGGGGTGTTATAAACTCTTTGTAAAGCTTTATGACTGCTTGATGTGGGTGCAGACCTTGTAGTGTTGGAGTGTGTTGAGGCGTTTCCAATTGCCCTGGACAATAGACGTCAGGTCTTCATCAGACAGGATCAGATGACCTGCTACACCAGACCTCCACTCTGAAACACACACACAGTATGTTAGACAGGCCTATACACAGAATGAAGACAGGCCTATACACAGAATGAACACACACAGTATGTTAGACAGGCCTATACACAGAATGAAGACAGGCCTATACACAGAATGAACACACACAGTATGTTAGACAGGCCTATACACAGAATGAACACACACAGTATGTTAGACAGGCCTATACATAGAATGAACACACAGTATGTTAGACAGGCCTATACACAGAATGAACACACACAGTATGTTAGACAGGCCTATAGACAGAATGAACACACACCGTATGTTAGACAGGCCTATACACAGAATGAACACACACAGTATGTTAGACAGGCCTATACACAGAATGAACACACACAGTATGTTAGACAGGCCTATACACAGAATGAACACACAGTATGTTAGACAGGCCTATACACAGAATGAACACACACAGTATGTTAGACAGGCCTATACACAGAATGAACACACAGTATGTTAGACAGGCCTATACACAGAATGAACACACACAGTATGTTAGATAGGCCTATACACAGAATGAACACACAGTATGTTAGACAGGCCTATACACAGAATGAACACACACAGTATGTTAGACAGGCCTATACACAGAATGAAACAGAACACTATTATAATACACTACACATCACTTTAGGCTCAGTCACTACCAAGTAACATTCATCAGATCCAGTGAGTGAGTGAGGGGGGAAAGGGAGAGGTATGCGTCTGCGTGAAAGTGTGTGTGTGTGTGTGTGTGTGTGTGTGTGTGTGTGTGTGTGTGTGTGTGTGTGTGTGTGTGTGTGTGTGTGTGTGTGTCTGCATACACATCTTCCCAGAGGTGGGACCAAGTTACTATTATTCAAGTCACAAGGTTCGAGTCTCAAGTCAAGTCCCAAGTAGAACGGGTCAAGACTGGAGTCAAGTCCAATTCTAACAGCAAGACGTGTATTCTAACAGCAAGTCAAGTCCAAGTTGTGTATTCTAACAGCAAGTCAAGTCCAAGACGTGTATTCTAACAGCAAGTCAAGTCCAAGACGTGTATTCTAACAGCAAGTCAAGTCCAAGTTGTGTATTCTAACAGCAAGTCAAGTCCAAGACGTGTATTCTAACAGCAAGTCAAGTCCAAGTCGTGTATTCTAACAGCAAGTCAAGTCCAAGACGTGTATTCTAACAGCAAGTCAAGTCCAAGACGTGTATTCTAACAGCAAGTCAAGTCCAAGTTGTGTATTCTAACAGCAAGTCAAGTCCAAGACGTGTATTCTAACAGCAAGTCAAGTCCAAGACGTGTATTCTAACAGCAAGTCAAGTCCAAGTTGTGTATTCTAACAGCAAGTCAAGTCCAAGTTGTGTATTCTAACAGCAAGTCAAGTCCAAGTCGTGTATTCTAACAGCAAGTCAAGTCCAAGTCGTGTATTCTAACAGCAAGTCAAGTCCAAGACGTGTATTCTAACAGCAAGTCAAGTCCAAGACGTGTATTCTAACAGCAAGTCAAGTCCAAGTTGTGTATTCTAACAGCAAGTCAAGTCCAAGACGTGTATTCTAACAGCAAGTCAAGTCCAAGACGTGTATTCTAACAGCAAGTCAAGTCCAAGTCGTGTATTCTAACAGCAAGTCAAGTCCAAGACGTGTATTCTAACAGCAAGTCAAGTCCAAGTCGTGTATTCTAACAGCAAGTCAAGTCCAAGACGTGTATTCTAACAGCAAGTCAAGTCCAAGACGTGTATTCTAACAGCAAGTCAAGTGACAAGTTTAAGTCTCAAGTCAAGTAAAAAACTAAATCCATAAAAAACTAAATCTTTGTCTATTTATTGAGGCTACCAGACAGCCCTTTTCATTATTTTGTCTCCTCTAATTGTAAAATATGAACCTTGTTGCTGACGGCAAGGCAGGTTTATTTACAGGTCTTGAGCCAATGGTGAATGCGCCATATCATACCAAATATACACGGGAAATAGCCCAAAAGAAATATCCTCGGTATCAGGCTTATTAACCGGTCCTATCTGAACAGACACAGGTATTGGGCAAGACTGTACAGCCTCCCCTTGTGAAACCACATGGAATCTGTCTAACAGGAGCTCAAACAGGTAGGCCTACATAATAACATTATTATTACAATATTATTAACACTTGGCCCCCAGGACCATAGAATAACGCAATTGGCAAATACAACCAATAAACAGGTTCTACAATGTAAAAGGCAATTTCAACATTGATACAGTCGGCTTAATCAGACAATCATTTGTAATGATATTTCTTTCAGCACGCATCATTTTCTCTTAGTCTGACTCCAATGAGATCTCCTATGTGCACTGAGGCCCGTGAGCTCCTATTACGCACAACCAAAATGACACAGACACAAGGATCTCCGACAGAACACGGGAAATATGAACAAAGGAAACCATACATTGAATTAAATAAACAGAACTTCTACCTCATGAGTCTTGCGAACATTCATGTGCGCTTTAAACATCACGCCCACTCAGAACAGGGTAAGAAATGTTTGGCTATATTAAAATGTATCGTAGGCCTATCAGACATGAAACAATCATGTCTATGTGTTGCAATAAAAGTTACGGCGATGGAATGATGAAATGCTAGCAATTATTTTACTATTAAATGGAATATAGATTTACCACATAGCACAGAAAACATTTCAACAAGAGAAAAAAAGCACTCTCCACTGGTGGGAGTTTGGAGAGCATCTTCCCACAGTAGTTTATAATTCATTTTAACAACAAATTCCAAATGCTAGTTTAAGTTAATTCTACATTTCAAGTAATTATTACATACCAAAAGACCTTTAAGGCCTATGTGAGTAATTGTTGCCCCATTGCTGGTGAGCTTACAAAGTAAACAGTTAATATTATTGATCGCCCAATTTGTTTTGGAGCTGCATATTTATTTATTATGGTAATCCTCTCTCCCTACAATTTGACGTTTGAGCTTCACCCGATCCAATAGCTGTACAGCAAATCAGCAATCTGTTTGCTAGCTCACCCGACCTGTGTGGAGTGACAGTTTGCTGGTCCAATCAGAGTACCGAGTGTGCGTTTCACTAACCTATCTGTTGCAACTTGCATGTTTTTTTTTTTTTTTTTACAAGGGCGATGCTGTGGCTCCTGTCTCTGGCTGTGTGTAGAGTAATCCACGTAGACTCTGTGCCACACAATGAGTGACAAAACATTACAAAACCTGGTCAGATAATTTCAAGTCATCAGTCTCAATTCAAAGTCGAGTACCGGGTCTTGAGGCTTCAAGTCCAAGTCAAGTCATTTTATTTTCTATCAAGTCGAGTCTCCACAACTCTGCATCTTCCTGTGTGTGTGTGTTCCTCACCCAGGTCCAGAGAGTCTGTGTGTGTGTTCCTCACCCAGGACCAGAGAGTCTGTGTGTGTGTTCCTCACCCAGGACCAGAGAGTCTGTGTGTGTGTTCCTCACCCAGGACCAGAGAGTCTGTGTGTGTGTTCCTCACCCAGGTCCAGAGAGTCTGTGTGTGTGTTCCTCACCCAGGACCAGAGAGTCTGTGTGTGTGTTCCTCACCCAGGACCAGAGAGTCTGTGTGTGTGTTCCTCACCCAGGACCAGAGAGTCTGTGTGTGTGTTCCTCACCCAGGTCCAGAGAGTCTGTGTGTGTGTTCCTCACCCAGGACCAGAGAGTCTGTGTGTGTGTTCCTCACCCAGGACCAGAGAGTCTGTGTGTGTGTTCCTCACCCAGGTCCAGAGAGTCTGTGTGTGTGTTCCTCACCCAGGTCCAGAGAGTCTGTGTGTGTGTTCCTCACCCAGGACCAGAGAGTCTGTGTGTGTGTTCCTCACCCAGGTCCAGAGAGTCTGTGTGTGTGTTCCTCACCCAGGTCCAGAGAGTCTGTGTGTGTGTTCCTCACCCAGGTCCAGAGAGTCTGTGTGTGTGTTCCTCACCCAGGACCAGAGAGTCTGTGTGTGTGTGTTCCTCACCCAGGTCCAGAGAGTCTGTGTGTGTGTTCCTCACCCAGGTCCAGAGAGTCTGTGTGTGTGTGTTCCTCACCCAGGTCCAGAGAGTCTGTGTGTGTGTTCCTCACCCAGGTCCAGAGAGTCTGTGTGTGTGTTCCTCACCCAGGACCAGAGAGTCTGTGTGTGTGTTCCTCACCCAGGACCAGAGAGTCTGTGTGTGTGTTCCTCACCCAGGACCAGAGAGTCTGTGTGTGTGTGTTCCTCACCCAGGTCCAGAGAGTCTGTGTGTGTGTTCCTCACCCAGGACCAGAGAGTCTGTGTGTGTGTTCCTCACCCAGGTCCAGAGAGTCTGTGTGTGTGTTCCTCACCCAGGACCAGAGAGTATGTGTGTGTGTTCCTCACCCAGGACCAGAGAGTCTGTGTGTGTGTTCCTCACCCAGGTCCAGAGAGTCTGTGTGTGTGTTCCTCACCCAGGTCCAGAGAGTCTGTGTGTGTGTTCCTCACCCAGGTCCAGAGAGTCTGTGTGTGTGTACCTCACCCAGGACCAGAGAGTCTGTGTGTGTGTTCCTCACCCAGGACCAGAGAGTCTGTGTGTGTGTTCCTCACCCAGGACCAGAGAGTCTGTGTGTGTGTTCCTCACCCAGGTCCAGAGAGTCTGTGTGTGTGTGTTCCTCACCCAGGTCCAGAGAGTCTGTGTGTGTGTGTTCCTCACCCAGGTCCAGAGAGTCTGTGTGTGTGTGTTCCTCACCCAGGTCCAGAGAGTCTGTGTGTGTGTGTTCCTCACCCAGGTCCAGAGAGTCTGTGTGTGTGTGTTCCTCACCCAGGTCCAGAGAGTCTGTGTGTGTGTTCCTCACCCAGGACCAGAGAGTCTGTGTGTGTGTTCCTCACCCAGGTCCAGAGAGTCTGTGTGTGTGTTCCTCACCCAGGACCAGAGAGTCTGTGTGTGTGTTCCTCACCCAGGACCAGAGAGTCTGTGTGTGTGTTCCTCACCCAGGTCCAGAGAGTCTGTGTGTGTGTTCCTCACCCAGGACCAGAGAGTCTGTGTGTGTGTTCCTCACCCAGGTCCAGAGAGTCTGTGTGTGTGTGTTCCTCACCCAGGTCCAGAGAGTCTGTGTGTGTGTGTTCCTCACCCAGGTCCAGAGAGTCTGTGTGTGTGTTCCTCACCCAGGTCCAGAGAGTCTGTGTGTGTGTGTGTTCCTCACCCAGGTCCAGAGAGTCTGTGTGTGTGTGTGTTCCTCACCCAGGTCCAGAGAGTCTGTGTGTGTGTGTGTTCCTCACCCAGGTCCAGAGAGTCTGTGTGTGTGTTCCTCACCCAGGTCCAGAGAGTCTGTGTGTGTGTTCCTCACCCAGGTCCAGAGAGTCTGTGTGTGTGTTCCTCACCCAGGTCCAGAGAGTCTGTGTGTGTGTTCCTCACCCAGGTCCAGAGAGTCTGTGTGTGTGTTCCTCACCCAGGTCCAGAGAGTCTGTGTGTGTGTTCCTCACCCAGGTCCAGAGAGTCTGTGTGTGTGTTCCTCACCCAGGTCCAGAGAGTCTGTGTGTGTGTTCCTCACCCAGGTCCAGAGAGTCTGTGTGTGTGTTCCTCACCCAGGTCCAGAGAGTCTGTGTGTGTGTTCCTCACCCAGGTCCAGAGAGTCTGTGTGTGTGTTCCTCACCCAGGTCCAGAGAGTCTGTGTGTGTGTTCCTCACCCAGGTCCAGAGAGTCTGTGTGTGTGTTCCTCACCCAGGTCCAGAGAGTCTGTGTGTGTGTTCCTCACCCAGGTCCAGAGAGTCTGTGTGTGTGTTCCTCACCCAGGTCCAGAGAGTCTGTGTGTGTGTTCCTCACCCAGGTCCAGAGAGTCTGTGTGTGTGTGTTCCTCACCCAGGTCCAGAGAGTCTGTGTGTGTGTTCCTCACCCAGGTCTAGGGAGTCTGTGTGTGTGTGTTCCTCACCCAGGTCCAGAGAGTCTGTGTGTGTGTGTTCCTCACCCAGGTCCAGAGAGTCTGTGTGTGTGTTCCTCACCCAGGTCCAGAGAGTCTGTGTGTGTGTTCCTCACCCAGGTCCAGAGAGTCTGTGTGTGTGTTCCTCACCCAGGTCCAGAGAGTCTGTGTGTGTGTTTCTCACCCAGGTCCAGAGAGTCTGTGTGTGTGTTCCTCACCCAGGTCCAGAGAGTCTGTGTGTGTGTTCCTCACCCAGGTCCAGAGAGTCTGTGTGTGGCCGGTGGGAGAAGGCGGTGCCCTTGTAGACCTGGTCCAGGAGTTTCTCCTTCACCTGGGTGATGGTGTCTATATCCAGCACCTTGGAGGGAAGCGGCTGCGTCTCATTCACCCCCTCGCCCTGCATCAACACGTTCAGGGTCTGGGGGGGGGGGGGGGGGAGCTTTCAATCACTCACAAAACACACTTTCCTGGATGGTCGTTAGATCTATTTATCTCTGGTTTTTCACTGAAGAAAAAGAAGGGAGTGTGTGTGTGTGGTTAAACTGAGTCCCTCTTGTGAACCAACACTGGACTTTCCCCCTTACTAGCTCTGACTCCGCTGATAACTACTTTAGGAATTGAGGAAAAATGTACTTACTATGACTGAGATATGTGGTTGTCTCACCTAGCTATGTTAAGATGAATGCACTAACTGTAAGTCGCTCTGGATAAGAGCGTCCGCTAAACGACTAAAATGTAAAAAGAAATGTGTATGAGTGTTGTGTCTGAACGCTTGAATGTGTGTGTGGGTACACGTCTGAATGTGTGTGTGTGTTGGTCTTTGTGTGGCCGTATGAGTGTGTGTATTCTCACCAGGGTCTTGTACTCAACATCCTCTCGGAGGAGACGGTTGTCGTTGAGCGTGTATTTGGCCTTGCCAGTCACCGCGTCCACCGGCCCCTTGTCCACCTGGTGCTTGATAGCCCTGAACAACATGTAGAGAGACTCGCCTGCAGAGTCCTGGAGAGAGGGGGAGACAACAACAGTTAGCATCATGCTAGCGAAACAGGTAAACAATTAGCATTGCGCTAACATATCAGATTAACAATTAGAATCCTGCTAACAAATCAGGTAAACAGTCAGCATAATGCTAACAAATCAGGTAAACAGTCAGCATAATGCTAACAAATCAGATAAACAGTCAGCATAATATTAACAAATGTATGTAAACAGTTAACATCATGATAACCAATCCGGTAAACAATTAGCATCATGTTAACAATCATTGTCCTGGGAAAGACGAGGAGACACAACATTTACCAACATGCTAAAAATGTATTCCTCCATTTCGCCTGCTAATGAATGCTAATGCTAGTAGCCAATTTGACCCACTCTGCTTAAAACTGGCATGGATAACATAGCCAAGATTCACAACCCTGGAATAAAGCCTTGGGCTAGTCGGAATTCTTTGAAAGTGCATCCTTCCTTCCTTGAAGTCATTACTGATTAGAAATGACTGAACAGGTGAAAGCCCTGTGGTGGCATCCTTTCATTTCTGTCCAATTGTGGCTAAACAGTGATTACTTCAAGGATGTACTCAGTCCTGACACGACTCATGTGGAACACAACGAGGGAGAGCTGTGACATACTGCTCTGGATAAGAATACTGTAAATGCAATATTCACGCAGAAAGGGTTTGAGCTTTGATTGGTTCTCTTTTTTCTTTCCTTAGAGTTTTGGACCTCACTTTGTTTGGATGTGAGAATCCAACAGTTGTATTAGAAGGGGTGCGGTACCCTCAGGATCTGTTTGTGGTTGTACATGTGGGTGTTGGAGTGAGAAATACACAGTAAAAAAAAAAAAAAAGAACAGCCCTTTTCATTAACCGACACTTCGTGCCATCAACATCAAGGAACCTTTCCAGACTCTGAAGTCAGGAAGACTGAGTTTGGTGTCAGCCAGACTAATCATTTCCTCCTCTGTGTGGAAGTAATTCCTGTGGACCGACTCACCCTGAGGAAAGCATAGAGGCTGATGGACATCCAGTTGGTCAGCAGCTTCTCCACCACTGTCTCCGTTCTGTAAAGCAAAAAATCACTTACACATATTCTCTCTCCTACACACCCTGACCTACACCCCCCCCCCCCCCCCCCACCCCCACACACACACACACTGTCTCCGTTCTGTAAAGCAAAAAATCACTTACACATATTCTCTCTCATACACACCCTGACCTACACCCCCCCCACACACACCCTGACCTACACCCCCCCACACACACCCTGACCTACACCCCCCCACACACACCCTGACCTACACCCCCCCACACACACCCTGACCTACACACACCTTGACCTACACCCCCCGCCCCCCACAATCTCTTCCTATCTTACCTCCGCAGCATGAGTTTAGGGTTCTTGACCACGTACTGCTCCACCAGGTCATTGAGCAGGGTCTTGAGGATGTCTGTGAAGTACTCCAGTTTACCATGCAGCGCCACAGTCAGGAGAGAGGCCACGTAGGCCCGGTCCCTTGGCGAGAACGTCCGCTGGCTCTCTAGGGTATGGATGAACTGGTAGCGAGGTGTAAGAGAAACGACAGCGTGAGAGAAAAAAAATGTAACGGCTAAATATCTCTCCCATTATATTTCAACCAGGGGAGGCTGGTGTAGTGAAGAGGATGTAATTTCAGTAACAAACAAAAACCGTATTTAGGAATCCCCCTTATAAAATGATACCTATGTCTGTTATAGGCTACCGCTACACAGTTTCAAAACCATAGAAATATAATCCATAGAATGGGCTTGGAACCTCTAATCCTGGTAATTTGACTGGTAAACTCATGGGTGCATTCGCAATGGCTGACTGGTATAGTGATGAGATCTGATGCTGGATTGCCATGGTACGATATGATGCTAACTAATGTGGCTCATGCAATGCAATGTATTTTTTGTAATGTCAGTTGAGTTGACTCAACAAATCATAGCACAGATTGATGGGTACGTTTCCTGCTTTTACTTCCTGCTTTGCTCCTATGGGTACACCAGTCCACCCATTTTGCCATCATTGACTTGGGAAGCCTTTTCTATTGATTCTATTTCTATGATTCGAACCCTCCTGAGCGGCACAGCGGTCTACGGCCTGCATCTCAGTGCAAGAGGCGTCACTACAGTCCCTGGTTCAATTCCAGGCTGGATCACATCCGGCCGTGATTGGGAGTCCCATTGGGCGGCACACAATTGGCCCAGCGTCGTCCGTGTTTGGGGTAGGCTGTCATTGTAAATAAGAATTTGTTCTTAACTGACTTGCCTAGTTAAATAATGGTTAAATAAATAAAACATACACGTTTAGTATTGCCAGGTGAGGTCAGCTACCAATATTCTTCAATGCATTCATACCTTGCCTGCTTTCCTTCAAAAACACTTGTCTAAAACAAACTTGTTTTAGACTATCAAGAGTCCAATAACATAGTAAGAATCGGTCCAGTTCTTTCACCAATCATCATCACTGTCCCCCTACCTTGGTGAGGAAGAGTTTGCTGTTGAGCAGGTTAGAAAGCTGCACCAGGCCCTGCTCCACTGTGGCCCGCCGACTCTCCTGCACGTCCAGATCCCTCCGCAGGGGCGACTCGCGGTGGCCCGGGAAGAAGATCCGCTCGGCATAGCGCCGGTAGTCCAGGAAGGGGATGCCCGAGCCCACCAGGTCACTGGACATGTCCATCATCTCCGTCATCAGGTCTAGAGGAGCAGGGTCAGGAGTTCAAAGGTTAAGGGGGTGCAACTTAAAAAAAAATATATATTAACCCACCCCCCCTATTCGGAGGACACATATCTTGTTGGTTTTTTACAGCTTTTGTGCTACATTTTACATATACATTTTACATTTATGGTACTTTTATATATAATCACATAATGATACATTACCAAACATAAGCTCATTAATGCTGTCGTTCTGCCCCTGAACAAGGCAGTTAACCCGCTGTTCCTAGGCCGGCATTGAAAATAACATTGTTCTTAACTGACTTGCCTAGTTAAATAAAGGTTAAATAAATTAATAATAAAATCCAAACCCTCAGCCACTCTCAGCCCATCCCACCTATCACCATAGACCACCCTCATTTGGTTTCCATGTGCCATGTATTTTTCAATTCTGCTGTGATGCTTTACATATATGTTGAACCTTTCTAATAGTATAGAATCCACAGATTGTGAGCTGAAGATGAAAAACCTTCCTACGACTATTATTATATTATTTATTGACTGACTATGGCTTTCCAAATCGACCAAAACTGGTTAATTTTAAGTGAATGTTGTGATTTTTTAACCATTCCTATATAAATATATATATATATATATATACAGTGGGGAGAACAAGTATTTGATACACTGCCGATTTTGCAGGTTTTCCTACTTACAAAGCATGTAGAGGTCTGTAATTTTTATCATAGGTACACTTCAACTGTGAGAGACGGAATCTAAAACAAAAATCCAGAAAATCACATTGTATGATTTTTAAGTAATTAATTTGCATTTTATAGCATGACATAAGTATTTGATCACCTACCAACCAGTAAGAATTCCGGCTCTCACAGACCTGTTCGTTTTTCTTTAAGAAGCCCTCCTGTTCTCCACTCATTACCTGTATTAACTGCACTTGTTTGAACTCGTTACCTGTATAAAAGACACCTGTCCACACACGCAATCAAACAGACTCAAACCTCTCCACAATGGCCAAGACCAGAGAGCTGTGTAAGGAGATCAGGGATAAAATTGTAGACCTGCACAAGGCTAGGATGGACTACAGGACAATAGGCAAGCAGCTTGGTGAGAAGGCAACAACTGTTGGCGCAATTATTAGAAAATGGAAGAAGTTTAAGATGACGGTCAATCGCCCTTGGTCTGGGGCTCCATGCAAGATCTCACCTCGTGGAGCATCAATGATCATGAGGAAGGTGAGGGATCAACCCAGAACTACACGGCAGGACCTGGTCAATGACCTGAAGAGAGCTGGGACCACAGTCTCAAAGAAAACCATTAGTAACACACTACGCCGTCATGGATTAAAATCCTGCAGCACACGCAAGGTCCCCCTGCTCAAGCCAGCGCATGTCCAGGCCCTTCTGAAGTTTGCCAATGACCCTCTGGGTGATCCAGAGGAGGAATGGGAGAAGGTCATGTGGTCTGATGAGACAAAAATATAGCTTTTTGGTCTAAACTCCACTCGCCGTGTTTGGAGGAAGAAGAAGGATGAGTACAACCCCAAGAACACCATCTCAACCGTGAAGCATGGAGGTGGAAACATCATTCTTTGGGGATGCTTTTCTGCAAAGGGGACAGGGCGACTGCACCGTATTGAGGGGAGGATGGATGGGGCCATGTATCGCGAGATCTTGGCCAACAACCTCCTTCCCTCAGTAAGAGCATTGAAGATGGGTCGTGGCTGGGTCTTCCAGCATGACAACGACCCGAAACACACAGCCAGGGCAACTAAGGAGTGGCTCCGTAAGAAGCATCTCAAGGTCCTGGAGTGGCCTAGCCAGTCTCCAGACCTGAACCCAATAGAAAATCTTTGGAGGGAGCTGAAAGTCCGTATTGCCCAGCGACAGCCCCCAAACCTGAAGGATCTGGAGAAGGTCTGTATGGAGGAGTGGGCCAAAATCCGTGCTGCAGTGTGTGCAAACCTGGTCAAGAACTACAGGAAATGTATGATCTCTGTAATTGCAAACAAAGGTTTCTGTACCAAATATTAAGTTCTGCTTTTCTGATGTATCAAATACTTATTTCATGCAATAAAATGCAAATTAATTACTTAAAAATCATAGAATGCGATTTTCTGGATATTTGTTTTAGATTCTGTCTCTCACAGTTGAAGTGTACCTATGATAAAAATTACAGACCTCTACATGCTTTGTAAGTAGGAAAACCTGCAAAATCGGCAGTGTATCAAATACTTGTTCTCCCCACTGTATATATATATATATATATATATTCTGTTGGTGGCAAGAATTGTGTATAATAATTTAAATTGAAGCACTAAGTGTTGAATCAAGTGTTGTTTTTTGTACCAGTTCATAAACCATGTGCCATGGAATCAATACATCGAAAATCTCTTCCCATTTATTTTGCAACCTGTATGGCGCAGCTGTCAACATTTCGTCCTCAAATGAAACTGGTATATTTTTCTATTTATGCCAGTTCCTTTCAGCCAATTTATACATTTAATATATGGCAGGCAAACAAGTTCCCTACCTTCTCCCTTTTCCACTTGCCTCCTCCATTTTTGTGGTAATGCTGCAAATCAGTTGGTAGTAAGTTTGGATTGAGCAGACATTCTCATATATTTTCCATAGCTGCATTTGTGACATAACTCCTCCCTTTATATTCATAATATAATTAATACATATAATCTAATTGAAGATTTCTTTCTATAAAGAATGTATTTTTATCAATCAGTATATTTGAGTTTAACCATAACATTTGTTGTAATATTTGTTCTATCTTTTCTGGAGGATAAAACTGAAATTGTAACCAGCTTTGTATGGCTTGTTTAAGAAAGGGCGATACAAAATAACATGTTCATTTAGTCCGAAATGAGAAGGTGTAATCTGTATAAAAGCAAAAAGGCAATTTTTAAACAAAGGATGAGCCTTTCTTAATAATCTACCGGAGAACTATTTGGGGTTTAAGTATAACTTATGTATGAGTGAAGCGTTTAGTGAGAGGTTTAAAGCTTTAATATTTAATCATTTTAGTCCGCCAAACTCATAACCATTATATAAATAGGCACTTTTAATTTTGTTTGGCTTAGCATACCAAATTAAAAAAAAATATTTTTGCTCATATGATTTTAAAAAACAAGTTGTCTGGAGTAGGCAGTGCCATTAGTAAGTAAACTGTGATAGGATCAAAGAGTTAATCAATGTCATTTAAAAAAATAAATAGACAAGTATTTATCTATTTAGAATAGAATTTTATCTACTTTTGGAAACATTCTATTGAAATTGATTGTGGTAAGGTAATATTTTTTTTTTGAGATGTGAATACCAAGTTTGTCTAACTTCACCATCCGCCCATTTTAATTGGTAAACTACAAGGTAGTGTAAACACTATTTTTTTAATGATCCAATACGTAATATGGTACACTTGTCATAATTAGGTTTTAGTCCAGAGAGGCTAGAAAAGTTATCAAGATCTTCAATGAGACTGTGCAGGGATCCAGATTGCGGACTTAATAAAAAACTTGAGTCATCGGCATACATTGATACTTTTGTTTTTATCCCCTGGATTTCTAACCCCTTGATGTTCTTTTTTGATCTAATTTTAATAGCTAGCATCTCAATGGCCATAATAAATAAATAAATATGGAGACAGACAGCCTCGTTTTATTCCACTTAAAAGTTCAATACTTTCTGAGAAGTAACAATTATTTACTATTTTACATCTGGGGTTGCTGTACATAACTTAAAACCTTTTCTCAATACAGGGGGTGCTGTTTCCACTTTGGAAAATATCGTCTCCAAATTAAACTGCCTCATACTCAATTCTTGCTCGTACAATATGCATATTATTATTACTATTGGATAGAAAACAATCTCTAGTTTCTAAAACCGTTTGAATTATGTCTGTGGGTGAACCAGAACTCTTTCTACAGCGAAAATCATGACAGGACATGCGAAGGTCTGAAAACTAGGCTCTGATCTCGGATCAGTTTAAAACTCTGTGTGTGCCCTATGGATCGAAATGAACTGCACCCGCCTTCCCCTGGATGTCAGTAACCAATGAGAAGTGGAATGGAATCTCTACGTATTTCTCAGAGTTTATAAAAGGCAATGGAGTGACATGTCCCTTCTTTTCGTCGCTCGCCAAGGCGCAAGAGGGCACATCAGAATGGCATGTTGAATAGCTCTTGTTATCGGGCTAAGATATATCCGTCTGTGATTTAATTCGAAATAGGTGTTAGAAACATCATAACGAAGTTATTTGAAACCGATTTATATCAGTTTATGCGAGTATATTGCTATTTTCGGAATTTTCGTAGTATTGCGTTTGAGGATTTGGACATGTGTGTGCCAGGTAGCTACTATTAGCTGCTAGTTCCGACGTTGAAGTGGACGTTTTACAACAAAGCAACGATTCTTTTGGACAAAAGGACACCTTGCCCAAGATTCTGATGGAAGCTCGTCCAAAAGTAAGAACTATTTATGATTTTATTCCGTATTTATGTGGAAAAATGTAAACGCATTTTTCGGCCAATATTGCGGCACTAGTCTGGCTGTAACGCACACTGTATGTCAAGTAAGGTTAATTTTAAAAATCTAAATCAGCGGTTGCATTAATAACCAATGCATCTTTCATTAGCTGTCCAACCTGTATTTTTTTAGTCAATCTAATCGATAAATAATCGTAAACTTAGGTGCCCTTCCAAGACGGCGCCGGCCAGAATGCATGCCATGTTTTGACTGATTACATAGCATAACCACGATTTGTGATGCTAAATATGCACATTTTCGAACAAACTCTATATGCATTGTGTAATATGATGTTACAGGACTGTCATCTGAAGAATTCTGAGAAGGTTAGTGAAAAAAATAATATATTTTGGTGGTGATAACGTTATCGCGCTTTTTGCCTTGAATCAATTCTGGGGTGATGTTAGCTCATGTGGTATGCTAATATAACGATATATTGTGTTTTCGCTGTAAAACACTTAGAAAATCTGAAATATTGTCTGGATTCACAAGATGTTGGGCTTTCATTTGCTGTACGCTGTGTATTTTTCAGAAATGTTTTAAGATGAGTAATTAGGTAATACACGTTGCTCTCTGTAGTTATTCTAGTCGCTTTGGGTGAGTTTTGTGATAGTGGCTGCAATGGTAAACTGTGATTTATACCTGAAAAATGCACATTTTTCTAAAAAAACATATGCTATACCATAAATATGTTATCAGACTGTCATCTTATGAAGTTGTTTCTTGGTTAGTGGCTATATATATCTTTATTTAGTCGAATTAGTGATAGCTACTGATGGAGTAAAAAAATGGTGGACAAAAAAAAGTTGTGTCTTTTGCTATGGTGGTTAGCTAATAGAAATACATATTTTGTCTTCCCTGTAAAACATTTTAAAAATCAGAAATGATGGCTGGATTCACAAGATGTGTATCTTTCATCTGGTGTCTTGGACTTGTGATTTAATGATATTTAGATGCTAGTATTTACTTGTGACGCTATGCTAGGCTATGCTAGTCAGCTTTTTTACTGTGGGGGGTGCTCCCGGATCCGGGATGAGTACCAAGTAAAAGTTAAACCATTGTATAAGAGATTTACCGAAACTAAAGTAATCCAGGCATTTATATATAAATTCTAGTCGTACCAAACGTAAAAGTATCAAACGCCTTTTCAAAATCTGATATGAAGACCAGACCTGGTATCTTTGATGTTTCATAGATTTCAATTGTTTCAAGTAATTCACGTATATTATCGCCAATATATCGTCCATGTAAAAAACCTGTCTGATCAGGATGAACAATATCTGGTAAAACATTTTTAATTCTATGTGCTATGCATTTCGCCAGGATTTTCACATCACAACATTGAAGTGTGAAAGGCCTCCAGTTTTTTTATTGAAGTGTGAAAGGCCTCCAGTTTTCACATCACAACATTGAAGTGTGAAAGGCCTCCAGTTTTTTTATTAAATGGACTGGATCTTTATACTTACCACCTGGATCCTGTTTTAGTAATAATGAAATCAGACCTTCTTGTTGAGTACCTGAAAGTCTACCATTGTCATAAGACTGAGTACATCAAAAAAAGGTCTGAAATCTCTCTACTGGTATACCATCAAGCCCTGGTGTTGTTCCAGACTGAAAATATTTAATTGCCAAAAAAAGTTCCTCTTCTGTAAGTTGGCCTTCACACAGGTCTTTCTGTAAATGTTACATTTGACATTATTATTATTATTATTATTAGGAAAGAAATCCTCCAGTTAACATCAATCAGTGTAAATGGAGGAGCTTAAAATATTTTGCTTCCTCTCTCAAAATATAATTTGGTGAATCATGGATGACTCCATCATTTGTAACGAGTTTCTGTAAATAACTTTTGGTAGCATTTCTACGTTGAAGATTCACCATTTTCCATCCAATTCGCTTTATTTTTGTAATACATTATACTTAATGGTTCTTGAATAAGTATCTCCAATTCTTTTTGTTTTTCCTCTAACCTATTTTGTGCCTCTATAGTAGTTTCCTTACCATCTACCTGCGCTGTTACTTCCTCTATTAGTCTGATCTCTTTTAACCTAAACCGCTTTATTTATTTTATTTTATTTTTTATTTTATACATTTTATCCCCTTTTCTCCTCAATTTTCGTGGTATCCAATCGCTAGTAATTACTATCTTGTCTCATCGCTACAACTCCCGTACGGGCTCGGGAGAGACGAAGGTCGAAAGCCATGCGTCCTCCGAAGCACAACCCAACCAAGCCGCACTGCTTCTTAACACAGCGCGCCTCCAACCCGGAAGCCAGCCGGGTTGTGTCGGAGGAAACACTGTGCACCCGCCCCCCTCGGTTAGCGCGCACTGCCCCCGGCCCGCCACAGGAGTCGCTGGAGCGCGATGAGACAAGGATATCCCTACCGGCCAAACCCTCCCTAACCCGGACGACGCTATGCCAATTGTGCGTCGCCCCACGGGCCTCCCGGGCGCGGCCGGCTGCGACAGAGCCTGGGCGCGAACCCAGAGACTCTGGTGGCGCAGCTAGCACTGCGATGCAGTGCTCTAGACCACTGCGCCACCCGGGAGGCCGCTTTTGTTTTAATGATGAGTATTGTATGGCCTCTAAAAGTACATTTAAAAGTGTCCCATACAAGGGGGTGTGACCTTGCTCGGAACATGTGCCAATCAAAAAAAGGGCTGACTTTTATTTGTTTTGTTTATTTGGATCCCGGTTAGCTTTTGCAGAAGCAGCAAATCAAATAAAAACGTATTTGTCGCATGCGTAGTAAACAACAGGTGTTCCCAACAAGGCAGAGAAAAATAGAAAAATAATAGAAAGAGAAGAGGAAGAATAAATAAACAGGAATAGTTACAAGAGCAGCTACTTCCTGTGGTCCACAATAAACTAAACATGACAAGTAACAAATCACCGATACACAAGGACAGTCACACACATTTTAAATACAACGATATACAAACACAACTAAAAACAATAAAACAAAAAATGTTGGGGTTTTATTTTTCCTTTATTTATACAGGTTTTTTCTCATTGAGATAATATCTATTTTCCAAGAGAGACCTGGTCCAATAGCCAAAAAACGTCTCATTAAGCATTACAGATATGTAACTTCAATGTTACGTTAAAATCTCCAATACACCAGTCTCCAACACGATGCAAAGCTTACAATGAATCAGCCAATCGATGTGCTTTCTGTGCAACAGCCGTAGTTGGCCTTGTGCAGCCGTATCGAAGCTCATTGAAGACCTGTATGTAAGCATTGTCCACAGATTTCAACTAGCAGTGGACTCTTCCTGTATTTCTTTTCTTTTTTTGTGTGTTAGAGAGTGTCTGTGTGTGTCCACTCACAGTCCCGCCACTCCAGTGAAAGTCAGTGGAGAAAAGAGGCCCCTTAAAAAGGCTATACAGAACTTTTGGATTTTAAGCTAAAAGGGTCAGCTAAATGAACAGATATATTGTCCAGAAGTTACCTCATTGGACAAAAAGGGGTACACTCCCCAGAACCATGAGAAACATCCCTCAGGGAGCTCGACTCATGGTTTTTAATGTTGTCAATATTATTGCAGAGCCAAGTTTCCACACTTTGGTCTGGACAATAAAGTTTATTTTAGTCCAACTGAACGATGGAATGCTGACGTTGAAACTAGATGCTGAGAATTGTGTTATTGCTTCAAAAGCAATGAATGTTGACATTGGGCGAGGAGTGGGGCCAAAATTAAACTTGTTATTGTCAGAAGCCCACTGAGTGGAATTCGAAGATATTTCATACGCACAGGGATTATATGATCAGATCATTATATAAAAAAAGTTCAAAAACAAAATGGATCCATCCGCGTCAAGGATAAATAAACACACAGGGGGTTCTCGTTTTTCTATCAGAGTTCTGTCAGGGTTCACAAACTGAAAGGACTGGATAGGTGAGAAATATAGAAAGAGCCTGCTACTTCCCTATTGGGGGGGTTAGTAATATATTGAAATGTCTCTCTTCCCATGTCTCTCCTATTGGGGGGTTAGTAATATATTGAAATGTCTCTCCTATTGGGGGGTTAGTAATATATTGAAATGTCTCTCTTCCCATGTCTCTCCATTTGGGGGGTTAGTAATATAATGAAATGTCTCTCTTCCCATGTCTCTTCCTCCCTCATATCACATTTCTCTGTCTCTTTCGGAGCGATTCAGGTGTGTTAGTGCTGGGCTGGAACAAAATCCTGTACACTGCCACCCTCCAGGACCAGAAGTGCCAAACCACTGTTCTATTTAGACTGTCTGCTGTGGTGTGTGACTGAACTGGGAACTCTTTCTCGCAGCAGTATCCCCAACTCTTTCTTGTCACTTCTCTCACAATATACCACGGTCTCTCTCTATATCCCTCTAACTCTGCCTGTGGGGGAGAAGGTTGGTGCATTGAAATATAATGCATCTGCTTGTACCTCCTAGTTATTGGAACCCTCAATATGGCCATTGACTTGAAAGGGGATGTAGGTTCTATTAATTCTATTTTTATGGATTAGTTAGTGTTGGGGTCTGACCTGTGAACTCCTTCTTGCAGCGGTCTCTCACACTGGTCTCCAGGTTCTCCAGTTGGATCTGAACCTTCTTGTAGTCCCTCAGAGCCTGTTTACTCTTCCTCCTGTTAACACGCGCGCACACACACACACACACCACATTAGAACTGTACTCACATCCCAAGATACAGAAGGTTCACGTAAACAAATACCTGTGCACACACACATACCTGTAGATGAGCACTATGATGAGGACGATGAGGGCTAGGATGGAGGCCCCCATGGCCACCCCTACCTGGGCCTCCAGGGGGAAGGTGGACAGGCTGAGGATGTCGTACTGCACCGTACCCAGGGAGAAGTTCAGGTTGCCCATGTGGACCTGGAACACACACAGACAAATCTGCTATGGCGCTAGACTGTACAAGCTGGGGTTAGGGTTAATTAGCCTCAAATGGGGTGAGGGAGCCAAATGAGACTACTGAGATGTGTCAACCGTGTTTTTATCAGAAAACCTTACTGTCGACTCAGTCCTCCCATTTTTCTTTCCTCAATGTCTCTCTCTCTCTCAAAGCGCATTGGAGGACAAGGTCCGAGTGAGGGACCTTGGATCCTCTCCTCCAATGCGCCTTGAGAGAGAAGTGACAAACGGAGGAAACAAGGACAGAGGAAGCAAGGATTTGACAACTAATAATGTTTTTAGACACAGCCCTATTGTGTTGGAATGAATGCTCTTATCTATCTTGTGTACTGTAATGTGTATGTTTGTCCTCAGGACAGTGCGTACAGGAACAGAACTGCAGAGGTGGACTCACGGTGAACTCGGGAAGCGTGTCGGCACCCTCGCGTTTCCTTCCGCTGTTGGGGGGTCCCGGGAAGGGCTGCTGGGGTGGGGGCTCGCAGTACAGGTGGTTCCTGGTCAGGGTCTTCACAGCACACACCCCCTCCCCCACCAACACCACCACCTCCTCTTTAGAGATGGCCAGGTCCAAGTTCTCACCCTAGGGAGGGGGGAGAGAGACATAGAAAGACGGGGAGTATGAGATGAAGAGAGGACGAAAGAGAGAGAAGATATTACCACATTGAGCATCATGCTGGAATCAAAACTTCTGTATTCCTTTTCTTTGGAACATTCCTCTATTTCCCCAATGTGCAGGTCTATCTTTCATGGGAGTCTAGCCTTCCACTACACAGACAGGGGGATAGAATGAAAGCGTTTTATTTGCGACTGCAACTTTCAGCTACAAGGTCTTCCAGTTGAGTGGAAAGACTTGCAATGAAATAAGACATAATTTCCATTCTATCCCCTTGCCTTGGCTTTATAGTAGTACCTAGTGGGTAATGCTAACCTCTAGCTGTCAACTGTACATGCTGTTAGCCTGAAGCTGGCTAGCCTCCAGCAGCTTATTTACCAAGTTGAGAGAGTAACAGCTAGCGGACAATGCTAACCTCCAGCAGCTTATTTAACATGTTGAGAGAGTAGCAGCTAGCGGCTAATGCTAACCTCCAGCTGAATAAAGCTTCCTGGGTTGTAGCGGTAGGGCTTGAGGGGCTCCTGCTGGTTGAGCGGGTGCAGCACGGGGTTAGGCTCGTAGCTGAAGGCCCCCTGGGGGCTGACGGTACCAAACGGGAAGCGCAGGTTGTCCAGGAGGAAGGCCACGTCCACCTGCGAGCCCCACACAGAGGGCTCCACTGCCGGGCTCCGGCACAGGATCAGACTGGACGAGTTGACCTCGCAACGCTCAATGTACTGGTGGAGGGAGATAGAGAAGAGGGGGAGGAGTAAAACAATCCATTAATCAAATGCATTTATAAAGCACTTTTTACATCAGCAGTTGTCACAAAGCACTTTTAAATAACCCAAGATGGAGGGCAGCAGGGCAGTATCTTCCGAGATTCCTAAAGATTGGAAAGCTGCCGCGGTCATCCCCCTCTTCAAAGGGGGTGACACTCTAGACCCAAACTGTTACAGACCTATATCCTTCCCTGCCTTTCCAAAGTCTTCGAAAGCCAAGTTAACAAACAGATCACTGACCATTTCGAATCCCACCGTACCTTCTCCACTGTGCAATACGGTTTCCGAGCTGGTCACGGGTGCACCTCAGCCACTCTCAAGGTACTAAACAATATCATAACCGCCATTGATAAAAGACAGTACTGTGCAGCCGTCTTCATCGACCTGGCCAAGGCTTTCGACTCTGTCAATCACCGTATTCTTATCAGCAGACTCAAAAGCCTTGATTTCTCTAATGACTGCCTCGCCTGGTTCACGAACTACTTCTCTGATAGAGTTCAGTTTGTCAAATCGGAGGGCCTGTTGTCCAGACCTCTGGCAGTCTCTATGGGGGTACCACAGGGTTAAATTCTCGGGCCGACTCTTTTCTCTGTATACATCAATGATGTTGCTCTTGCTGCTGGTGATTCTTTGATCCACCTCAACGCAGACGACACCATTCTGTATACATCTGGCCCTTCTTTGGACACTGTGCTAACAAACCTCCAAACAAGCTTCAATGCCATACAACACTCCTTCCGTGGCCTCCAACTGCTCTTAAATGCAAGTAAAACTAAATGCATGCTCTTCAACCGATCGCTGCCCGCACCTGCCCGCCCACCCGACTAGCTTCATTACTCTGGACGGTTCTGACTTAGAATATGTGGACAACTACAAATACCTAGGTGTCTGATTAGACTGTAAACTCTCCTTCCAGACTCATATTAAGCATCTCCAATCCAAAGTCAAATCTAGAATCGGCTTACCATTTTTGCAACAAAGCCTCCTTCACTCATGCTGCCAAACTTACCCTCGTAAAACTGACTATCCTACCGATCCTCGACTTCGGCGATGTCATTTACAAAATAGCCTCCAACTCTCTACTCAGCAAACTGGATTCAGTCTATCACAGTGCCATCCGTATTGTCGCCGAAGCCCCATATACCACCCACCACTGCGACCTGTATGCTCTCGTCAGCTGGCCCTCGCTACATATTCGTCACCAGACCCACTGGCTCCAGGTCGTCTATAAAACTTTGCTATGTAAAGCTCCGCCTTCTCAGCTCACTGGTCACCATAACAACACCCACCCGTAGCACACACTCCAGCAGGTATATTTCACTGGTCATCCCCAAAGCCAACACCTCTTTGGCCGCCTTTCTTTCCAGTTCTCTGCTGCCAATTACTGGAACGAATTGCATAAATTGCTGAAGTTGGAGACTTATATTTCCCTCACTAACTTTAGCAGCTTACCGATCGCTGCAACTGTATATAGCCCATCTGTAAATGGCCCATCCAACTACCTACCTCATCCCCATTATGGTTTTTATTTACTTTTTTTGCTCTTTTGCACACAAGTATTTCTACTTGCACATCATCATCTGCACATCTATCACTCCAGTGTTAATTTGCTAAATTGTAATTACTTCGCTACTATGGCCTATTTATTGCCTTACCTCCTTACTCCATTTGCACACACTGTATATAGATTTTTCTGTTATTGACTGTACTTTTGTTTATCCTATGTAACTCTGTGTTGTTGTTTTATGTCGCACTGCTTTGCTTTATCTTGGCCATGTCGCAGTTGTAAATGAGAACTTGTTCTCAACTGGTCTACCTGGTTAAATAAAGGTGAAATAATAAAAAATAATTTAAAAAAGTTACAATATTACTCCTTAGAATAGATTCTACAAAATACAGGAGAAAGATACATTTCATCTATACAGTCCTGAAACACACTCACCACCCACTCTCCTTCCCTCACCACCCACTCTCCTTCCCTCACCACCCACTCTCCTTCCCTCACCACCCACTCTCCTTCCCTCACCACCCACTCTCCTTCCCTCACCACCCACTCTCCTTCCCTCACCACACACCTGTATGATTGAGCAGACTGGGTCCCCAGGGCAGTTGGGCTCCGGTACGATCCTGCGATGCCTCCACAGCACCTTGTCCTCCGTCTCATGCTCCCTTTCTCCTCCACTCCTCCTCCTCCTTCTCCTCTGGGGGATGGACTCCCAGGGGAACACAGTGACCAACATGTTAGGTTGCTGTACCACATCCAGGTTGTGACCCGACACGAAGATCAGACGGCCACCGCTATACACAGAGAGGGGAGGAAATGTCACAAACCCATAGAAATACAATTACTAGAACGAAAAGGTTGTGGCCCAACACAAAGAGCAGACACCCACCTCTACACAAACAGAGAGGGAGGAGATGTGTCACAACACCTGTATGAGTGGGGCCAGGGACACTTAGAAATCCTTCTTTAACCTGTGTCCTCCCTTCATCTACACTGATTGAAGTGGATTTAACAAGTGACATCAATAAGGGATCATAGCTTTCACCTGGGTTCACCTGGTCTGTCTATGTCAAGGAAAGAGCAGGTGTTCATAATGTTTTGTATGTATGAGTGGGGCCAGGGACTCTGAACTTTAGATGGACCAGACAGACACTGCTACACACAGAGATAAGGAGGACAATGTTTTGTCATGAACGTAGAAATATAACTACTAGAATGGTAATTCCCATTCAAGTTAATGTTCTGTGATGGTCAGACTTGCGGCCATATTGAGTGTCCACTCGAGTGTTTCAGTCCAGTGGGGTCAAGTCCATTCAACTTTAGATCATTTTTATCAAGACGTTCCCTTAAGCGAAGTTCACGTAAACCAACTTCAGTTCACTTCAAGTAACACATCTCTAGATCTGTAAGAGGTCACACACACACCTGAGGAAGCTCTTGGCGGGCGCGGCCTGGGTGATGTTGGGGTTGGGGGTGAAGCGGTAGGCCGACTCGTGAAGGTGGCGCTGGCTGTTGCCATAGTGAAGCGTCACGCGGTGATCGCCCGTCCTGTTGCTGCTGCCCGTCACACACACCACACGGTCATCCTGGGCCTCTGATAAACTGAGGGGGAGGAGAGAAGAGGAGGAGGGAGGAGAGTGAGGAGAAAAGAGGAGGTGGGAGGAGAGAAGAGGGGGGAGAGAAGGAGGGGGGGGAAGAGAGAAGAGAAGGGAGGAGGAGAGAAGAGAAGAGAAGAGGAGAGGAGAGGAGAGGAGAGGAGAGAAGAGAGGAGAGAAGAGAGGAGGAGAGAATAGAAGAGAAGAGAGGAGGAGAGAATAGAAGAGAAGAGAAGAGAAGAGAGGAGGAGAGAAGAGAAGAGAGGAGGAGAGAAGAGAGGAGGAGAGAAGAGAGGAGGAGAGAATGGAGGAGGAGAGAAGAGAAGGGAGGAGGAGAGAATAGAAGGGAGGAGGAGAGAAGAGAAGGGAGGAGGAGAGAAGAGTGAGAGTAGTAGAGAACAGTACAGCACAGTGAACAGGATCATGTATCTGTCTCTCTCTTTATGTGTGTTCATGAATGAGTTTCATAATCACTCACATGACACATTGCACTCCTCCCACAGTGACAGTGATGTCAGAGGGGCGTCCCGTGAGCAGGTTCCTCCCAGTGATGGTCAGGGACGTGCCCCCCGCCTTGGGACCCCTCTG